>NC_134355.1:113312864-113415364 GCF_048569485.1 Anomaloglossus baeobatrachus | reverse complement strand
CACACACTCACTACATCCGGAGATACCACATGCTTCCGGCCATGTGATCCTCCGGCAAGTCCTGGAAGGTCACTGCACGCTTAGTATCGCCGCCGAGAAGTAAGCGATATCACTGGATGTTGTTGTGTGTGGATGCGATCTGATGTGTGTGTGAGGTGTGTGTGAGAGTGAGTAAGTGTGATCTGATGTGTGTGTGTCTGTTCTTATGTGTGTGTGTGCGTGTCTGTGTGTTCCGCCGCTGCAGGACCTTGATGCGCTCACCTGCTCCCGGTCGGCGTCTGGTGAGTATGACTGCGGGGTCTTCTTTCTTCTGTCTTCTCTCTTCTGGGGGTGCCCGCTGCCTATAATGAAGTGTCTTGCAGTGTCTTTAACTCTTTCACCGCTGCATGACACTTCATTATTGACCGCAGCGTATGCCGGCTCCCTGCACATGTGTACCGGGAGCCGGTGTACGCTGGAGCGGGCGATGCGTGCGGAGGTCCGGGGCAAGCGACTAATCCATGTGGGGGTGGGGCCAGGCCGAGGCGAGCGGCCAATCCGTGGGGGGCGGAGCCAGGCCGAGCCCAGAGCGGCTAATCCATGTGGGGGGTGGGGCCAGGCCAAAGAGAGCGGCCAATCCGGGGGGTGGGCGGGGCCAGGCCGAGCCCAGCGGCTAATCTGACAGTTGTCACTTTTATGACACTTACGGTGACACTGTCACGTGACACAATTTTGGAGCAAGACAGACAGACAGAATAAGGCAATTTTATATATATATATATATATATATATATATATATATATATATATATATATATATATATATACAGTGCCTACAAGTAGTATTCAACCCCCTGCGGATTTAGCAGGTTTACACATTCGGAATTAACTTGGCATTGTGATATTTGGACTGTAGATCAGCCTGGAAGTGTGAAATGCACTGCAGCAAAAAAGAATGTTTTTTCTTTTTTTATTTTTTTTTTTTAAATTGTGAAAAGTTTATTCAGAGGGTCATTTATTATTCAACCCCTCAAACCACAAGAATTCTGTTTGGTTCCCCTAAAGTATTAAGAAGTATTTCAGGCTCAAAGAACAATGAGCTTCACATGTTTGGATTAATTATCTCTTTTTCCAGCCTTTTCTGACTAATTAAGACCCTCCCCAAACTTGTGAACAGCACTCATACTTGGTCAACATGGGAAAGACAAAGGAGCATTCCAAGGCCATCAGAGACAAGATCGTGGAGGGTCACAAGGCTGGCAAGGGGTACAAAACCCTTTCCAAGGAGTTGGGCCTACCTGTCTCCACTGTTGGGAGCATCATCCGGAAGTGGAAGGCTTATGGAACTACTGTTAGCCTTCCACGGCCTGGACAGCCTTTGAAAGTTTCCACCCTTGCCGAGGCCAGGCTTGTCTGAAGAGTCAAGGCTAACCCAAGGACAACAAGGAAGGAGCTCCGGGAAGATCTCATGGCAGTGGGGACATTGGTTTCAGTCAATGCCATAAGTAACGTACTCCACCGCAATGGTCTCCGTTCCAGATGAGCTTGTAAGGTACCTTTACTTTCAAAGCGTCATGTCAAGGCTCGTCTACAGTTTGCTCATGATCACTTGGAGGACTCTGAGACAGACTGGTTCAAGGTTCTCTGGTCTGATGAGACCAAGATCGAGATCTTTGGTGCCAACCACACACGTGACGTTTGGAGACTGGATGGCACTGCATACGACCCCAAGAATACCATCCCTACAGTCAAGCATGGTGGTGGCAGCATCATGCTGTGGGGCTGTTTCTCAGCCAAGGGGCCTGGCCATCTGGTCCGCATCCATGGGAAGATGGATAGCACGGCCTACCTGGAGATTTTGGCCAAGAACCTCCGCTCCTCCATCAAGGATCTTAAGATGGGTCGTCATTTCATCTTCCAACAAGACAATGACCCAAAGCACACAGCCAAGAAAACCAAGGCCAGGTTCAAGGGGGAAAAAATCAAGGTGTTGCAGTGGCCTAGTCAGTCTCCTGACCTTAACCCAATTGAACACTTGTGGAAGGAGCTCAAGATTAAAGTCCACATGAGACACCCAAAGAACCTAGATAACTTGGAGAAGATCTGCATGGAGGAGTGGGCCAAGATAACTCCAGAGACCTGTGCCGGCCTGATCAGGTCTTATAAAAGACGATTATTAACTGTAATTGCAAACAAGGGTTATTCCACAAATTATTAAACCTAGGGGTTGAATAATAATTGACCCACACTTTTATGTTGAAAATTTATTAAAATTTAACTGAGCAACATAACTTGTTGGTTTGTAAAGGTCCAGTCACACTAAGCAACTTACCAGCGATCCCAACAACGATAGGGATCGCTGGTAAGTTGCTAGGAGGTTGCTGGTGAGCTGTCACACTGCGACGCTCCAGCGATCCCACCAGCAACCTGACCTGGCAGGGATCGCTGGAGCGTGGCTACACGAGTTGCTGGTGAGCTCACCAGCAACCAGTGACCAGCCCCCAGTCTCCTAGTTACAGCACACATCAGGTTAATTAACCCGATGTGTGCTGCAGCTAAATGTGCACAGAGCAGGGAGCAGCGCACACTGAGCGCTGGCTCCTTGCTCTCCTAGTTACAGCACACATCGGGTTAATTACCTGATGTGTGCTGCAGCTACATGTGCACAGAGCAGGAGCCGGCAGCACAGGCAGTGAGAGCGGAGGAGGCTGGTATCAAAGGTAAATATCGGGTAACCAAGGACAGGGCTTCTTGGTTACCCGATGTTTACATTGGTTACCAGCCTCCGCAGAAGCTGGCTCCCTGCTCACTGCACATTAGTTGTTGCTGTCTCGCTGTCACACACAGCGATCTGTGCTTCACAGCAGGACAGCAACAACTAAAAAATGGCCCAGGACATTCAGCAACAACCAACGACCTCACAGCAGGGGCCAGGTTGTTGCTGGATGTCACACACAGCAACATCGCTAGCAACGTCACAAAAGTTGTTCGTTACCAGCGATGTTGCTAGCGATGTTGCTTAGTGTGACGGGGCCTTAAGATTTATGCATCTGTTAATAAATCCTGCTCTTGTTTGAAGTTTGCAGGCTCTAACTTATTTGCATCTTATCAAACCTGCTAAATCTGCAGGGGGTTGAATACTACTTGTAGGCACTGTGTATATATATACATAAACATATACAGCCATCAGCCTCTTTAATAAATAGATATTTAGATTATATAAATAATATTTTTAGCCAGCAGATGGTGTTTGATGGGAGCTGGTAATGTGTTATTGGTGAGGGTGTAGTGCAGCAGTGAAGTTTTTCCAAGAGTGGCAGTGAGACTGTGAAAGGTTTGAGGGGTGGAGGCGAAGCTGGAGTGGAGCCTGGGTGGCATCTCAAGGGGGCTCAAAAAGTTTGACAGTATGGGGCCCTGAAATTCCTGGTGGCAGCCCTGTGCAGCATACTAACAGTAGCACAAGTAACATGTGGCTTGGCATTGTAGTGTTGAAAAGGGGCTTATCATTAGAGTTGAGCGCGGTTCGCGGTTCGAGGTTCTCCAGTTCGGGGCTCGAGTGATTTTGGGGGCTGTTCGAGATCGAACTAGAACTCAAGCTTTTTGCAAAAGCTCGATAGTTCTAGATACGTTCGAGAACGGTTCTAGCAGCAAAAAGCAGGGCTTTTTACAGCTACAGTGTGCAGGGAGCAATCCTGGCAGCCTGCCAGAAGCTGGTAACCAAGATAAACATCGGGTATCCAAGCAAAGCGCTTTGGTTAGTAACCCGATGTTTATCCTAGTTACGTGCAGGAAGCCCACACTTCCCCGCTCAGCTCGCTCCGCCCCCTCCTGCCCGCGGCATGTACACATACACACACACACACACACACACACTCTGCACACATGGTCCCGCTCGGCTTACCTGCGGTGATGAAGTCCCGCCATCCTGACCTCAGCGCTGTCACTGTCCTCCATGGCCGCCGCTTGTCACATCACCTTCTCTCGCTTCCGACCCGAGACTGACTAGCGGTGACGTCACGGGCCTCTCGCGATACTTGGTGTGAAGGCGCCAGTCATTGAACTCAGTGACAGGGGCTGTCAGTGTGCTGGAGATCAGCGCAGGTAATGTACCTCGCTGACAGCAGCACTTGTCATGCCCTGCAGTGACCTGGGCTGACCCATTGATGTTAGCTCAGGTCACTGCACTGCTCTCCCAGCCAATGGGGAACATCCTGCTCTTAATTGACTGGGACAGTGTGGATCGTCATGGCAACCCCTTGGATTACACCAGACCTGGATTTGTTTTTCATTCTAATAAATTGGTTAAAGATGGATTGTTTTGGGGAGTGTTTTTTCAAATAAAAATGTGTTTGTCGTCTATTTTTTTTTATTACTGACTGGGTTGGTGATGTCGGGTATCTGATAGACGCCTGACCTCACCAACCCCAGGGCTTGATGCCAGGTGACATTACACATCTGGTATTAACCCCATATATTACCCCGTTTGCCACCGCACCAGGGCGCGGGATGAGCTGGGGCGAAGCACCAGGATTGGCGCATCTAATGGATGCGCCACTTCTGGGGCGGCTGCGGCCTGCTATTTTTAGGCTGGGGAGAGTCCAATAACCATGGACCTCCCTAGTCTGAGAATATCAGGCCCCAGCTGTCTGCTTTACCTTGGCTGGTGATCCAATTTTGGGGGACCCCTACGTGTTTTTTTTTTTAATTATTTATTTAATTTAAAATAACAGCGTGGGGTGCCCTCAGTTTTGGATTACCAGCCAAGGTGAGGTTGCCAGCTGTGGTCTGCAGGCTGCAGCCGTCTGCTTTACCCTAGCTGGCTACAAAACTAGGGGGAACCCTACGTCATTTTTTTTTTTCATTTTTTTGGCTAAATACAAAGCTAAGCACCCCTTAGTGCCACATGAAAGGCACCAAAGGGTGCTCCACTTTTTCTCCACTTTTTCTCCATTTTTTCTCCACTTTTTCTACATTTTTTCTCCACTTTTTCTACATTTTTTTTCTCCACTTTTTCTCCACTTTTTCTCCACTTTTTCTCCACATTTTCTCCACTTTTTCTCCACTTTTTCTCCACTTTTTCTCCATTTTTTTCTCCGTTTTTTCTCCGTTTTTTTCTCCACTTATTCTCCATTTTTTCTCCACTTATTCTCCACTTTTTCTCCACTTTTTCTCCACTTTTTCTCCACTTTTTCTCCACTTTTTCTCCACTTTTTCTCCATTTTTTTCTCCACTTTTTCTCCACTTTTTCTCCACTTTTTCTTCATTTTTTTCTCCATTTTTTCTCCACTTTTTCTCCACTTTTTCTCCATTTTTATCTCCATTTTTTCTCCACTTATTCTCCATTTTTTCTCCACTTTTTCTCCACTTTTTCTCCACTTTTTCTCCACTTATTCTCCACTTTTTCTCCATTTTTTTCTCCATTTTTTTCTCCATTTTTTTCTCCACTTTTTCTCCACTTATTCTCCACTTATTCTCCACTTTTTTCTCCATTTTTTCTCCACTTTTTCTCCACTTTTTCTTCACTTTTTCTCCACTTATTCTCCACTTATTCTCCACTTTTTCTCCACTTTTTCTCCACTTTTTCTCCATTTTTTTCTCCATTTTTTCTCCACTTTTTCTCCACTTTTTCTTCACCTTTTCTCCACTTTTTCTTTACTTTTTTTCCACTTTTTCTCCACTTTTTCTCCATTTTTTTCTCCACTTTTTCTCCACTTTTTCTCCACTTTTTCTCCACTTTTTCTCCATTTTTTTCTCCACTTTTTCTCCACTTATTCTCCACTTTTTCTCCACTTTTTCTCCCCTTTTTCTCCACTTTTTCTCCATTTTTTTCTCCACTTTTTCTCCGTTCTTTTTCTATGGTCGATCTACCCATTAGCTCTGCCATGCATAGTGTAGCTCTACACCTACTGCACATGTTACTTTATGATTGACATCTCTTTCGTACCAGAGCTGTCTAAGCCTACTCTGACCCCATATTTGTCATTACTATATTGTCCTTGTACTGTATTATGACATTTGTATCATGTGTTTCATTTCTTGCTGTGTTGCAATTTTTTTGCTGCATCCCAATTGTACCTCTACATTGTTCGAGTTTATGTTATTGTTCTCTCACTCTTATGTGATACTGATTATTGTCATTTTTCATGATTACATGCAGATAAGTCCAATCTGACGAAGGCTCAGGCCGAAACGTCATTTGTAACTTGTTTTGGACAAAAACATATATGCTTATGAAAAAAAAATTTTTCTTAATACGGACCAATAAAGAGTGATTTTGCATTACTATCCGTTGTGACTTACTGACTTAGTCTGGGAGATTTAGAGTGCCGAGGTTACTCACTAATTTTATCTATTATTACCTCTGAGCACCTATATACCAGTGAGCAGAGCTTCCTCTACAGTAGTTCTCCTGATTAGGCATGCCCTTACCTCATGAGCAGGGCATTGCAGCTTTGGTAGCAACCATTACGACATGGACTCTGCTGCTGTGGACCCGAGAAGAGTGAGTGCAGATTCATTGCACCCACACTCCTCACATGAAGGGTCCGCACTCCTAGAAAATGGGGGATACGTTCCCTGAGTGTCTCCCCCCCATATTCTAGACGGTCCAGAGTCGTCGTGGGACCCCTTTATTTTTTTTCTTACAATAAATTGGTGAAAGAGGAAATGTTTTGGGGACTGTTTTTTCAAATAAATTTCTTTTGTCGATTTTTTTTTTTTTTGTTAGTACTGACAGTTTATGATGTTGGGTATCTAATAGACGCCATGACATCACAAACTGCTGGGCTTGATCTCAGGTTACTTTACAGCTAGTATCAACCCGATTTATTACCCCGTTTGCCACTCCACCAGGGCACGGGATGAGCTGGGGTGAAGCGCCAGGATTGGCGCATCTAGTGGATGCGCCACGTCTGGGGTGCCTGCGGTCTGCTATTTTTAGGCTGTGAAGGCCCAATAACTATGGACCTTCCCACCCTGAGAATACCAGACCACAGCTGTCCGCTTTACCTTGGCTGGTGATCCAATTTGGGGGGGACCCTACTTTTATTGTGTAATTATTAATATTTATAAAATAATTATAAAAAAGAGCCTGAGGGGACCTCCACATTGGATCCCCAACCACGGTAAAGCTGCCAGCTGTGGTTTTCAGGCTACAGCCGTCTGCTTTACCCTAGCTGGCTATCAAAAATGGGGGGACCCAACGTCATTTTTTTTTTTTAACTATTTTTTAAATAGAAAAAATTAATGGGCTTCCCTGTATTTTGATTGCCAACCAAGGTAACGGCAGGCAGATGGGGGTGGCAACCCATAGCTGTCTGCTTTATCTGCGCTGAGAATCAAAAATACCGTGGAGCGCTGTCATTTTTTTAAAGATTTATTTTTACAGCACTGTGATGTCCAGCAATCAAAATACAGGGAAGCCCATTTTATTTTTAGTTATTTAAATAAATAATTAAAAAAAATATATGTTAGCTCCCACTGCATTTTTTGTATTGCTAGCTAAGGGTAATCCAAGCAGCTACTGGCTGCTAACCCCCACTGCTTGGTGTTACCTTCACTGGCAATGGAAAATCCAGGGAAGCATTTTTTATTTTTTTTGCCAAAAAACTACAAAAAAAGGACGTGAGCTTCGCCATATTTTTGTATGCTAGCCAGGTATAGCAGGCAGGTGCTGGAAGAGTTGGATACAGCGCCAGAAGATGGCGCTTCTATGAAAATGCCATTTTCTGAGGCGGCTGCAGACTGCAATTCGCAGCAGTGGGGCCCAGAAAGCTCAGGCCAACCTGTGCTGCGGATTCCAATCCCCAGCTGCCTAGTTGTACCTGGCTGGACACAAAAATGGGGCGAAGCCTACGTCATTTGTTTTCTAATTATTTCATGAAATTCATGAAATAATAAAAAAGGGGCTTCCCTTTATTTTTGGTTCCCAGCCGGGTACAAATAGGCAACTGGGGGTTGGGGGCAGCCGTACCTGCCTGCTGTACCTGGCTAGCATACAAAAATATGGTGAAGCCCACATAATTTTTTCAGGGGGCAAAAAACTTCTGCATACAGTCCTGGATGGAGTATGCTGAGCCTTGTAGTTCTGCAGCTGCTGTCTGTCTGTATGGAGAAGAGCAGACAGCAGCTGCAGAACTACAAGGCTCAGCATACTCCATCCAGGACTGTATGCAGAAGTTTTTTGCCCACCAAAAAAATGATGTGGGCTTCGCCATATTTTTGTATGCTAGCCAGGTACAGCAGGCAGCCACGGGCTGCCTCCAACCCCCAGTTGCCTATTTGTACCTGGCTGGGAACCAAAAATATAGGGAAGCCCATTTTTTTTAATTATTTCACTTATTTCATGAAATAATTAAAAAACAAATGACGTGGGCTTCGCCCCATTTTTGTGTCCAGCCGGGTACAACTAGGCAGCTGGGGATTGGAATCCGCAGCACAGGTTAGCCCGAGGTTTCTGGGCGCCTCTGCTGCGGATTTCAGTCCGCAGCCGTCCCAGAAAATGGCGCTCTCATAGAAGCGCCATCATCTGGCGCTGTATCCAACTCTTCCAACAGCCCTGGAGCCGGGTGGCTTGTTGGGTAATCATGAGTTAATACTGGCTTTGTTTTACTAGCCAGTATTAAGCCAGAGATTCTTAATGTCAGGCACGTTTGACCCGGCCATTAAGAATCTCCAATAAAGGGTTAAAAAAAAACACCACACAGAGAAAAAATACTTTAATAGAAATAAATACACAGACACATTAGAGACTCCATCTTTATTACCCCCTGTCAGCCCTCCACGATCCTGCTCTTCTGTCTTCTTTCTTTCTAGTGTAGTAGTAGTGACGATTGTAGTGAGGATGAGGTTCACCAGCCCATCACTTGGGGCTGGGGAACCTCATCCTCAGTACAATCCTCACTACAATCCTCACTACAATCCTCACTAGTGTAGTAGTAGTGACGATTGTAGTGAGGATGAGGTTCACCAGCTCATCACTTGGGGCTGGGGAACCTCATCCTCACTACAATCCTCACTACAATCGGGAAGCAGCGTGCAGCCTTCACTCCGTGAGTGATCAGTGCTGGCTGTCAGCGGTAACAGCGGTAACGCTGACAGACGCGTTACCATAGCAACAGTGCTCTCGGAGCTGCGGTTAGCGGTGACGTCACCGCTAACTGCGTTGCTATGGCAACGGTGATCTCCATTAATGACCGGCTGTGTCAGCCGGTCCCTAACGGAACGGGGAGTCGACCGTGTGCTAGAGCATGTCGCCGGTACACGGCGATACACATATGTGCACCGTGTACCGTAGAGATGCACTCGCAGGTCCTACATGACGTGTCATAGTCATGTGACCAGTCTGTAGCCAATGAGATAATAGCCACGTGACTGGTCACATGGCTATTTTGACGTCACGATAGGTCCTGCTTCTCTGCTGGCAGTTCCGGTCACCGGGAGGATTCAGCGATCATCGGATGGAATAGCGGCAGGAGACAGAGTGCAGAAGGGATCGCGGGGACCGGTAAGTGTTATGGCAATTTTTATTAACTGTTTGTGTACATTTATTATGCATTTTTATGTGTTTGTGATTGCTTCCCATTATAGCCTATTGGCTCGAGTTCGGTTCGTCGAACGTTCGACGAACCGAACTCGAACGGGATCCCCGTTCGGCGAACCGACCTCGAGCCGAACCGCGACCGGTTCGCTCATCTCTACTTATCATACACTTTGGATACATGGTCATACCACTGGTTTCCCAACCAAATTAATAGAATAAGCAACTGCTAATGTACATGTAATGAAAACTAGAAAAGTCCGGCTGTCGTACATTATGCCATACCTATTCAATAATCCTGGTAATACGTCATAAGTGATGTTCCCTCGTAAAGGCATTTTCATAGTATTATCCAAATATTCTTACTTTTTAAATACTGTTTAAAAAATAAAAAGTATGCCGTAGGACCAACTATGTGTTTTTGATATTATAACCAATAGGGATGGTTTTGGAATTGATATTTTTGCATGTATCAATTTTTGCACAGAAAATAAACACTTTTCACATACAAATACATGTAAATATACCCTAGAGGCCCAAGCAAGGCCATGTCCTTAACAGATATTAAAGCATGTAGCGTCATTTTATGATTTGCAGAAAAAAGTACAAATGGAGATATTGAGATATGTAATTCAGACTGTGGCAAAGTAATAAAAGAACGCTGAGTGGTATTCAGAACCATTAATCTTCTTATACATAAATGCGACTATTGTGATATTCCATGGTTTCACTTTCATTTGTATTTCTTAGTTTGACATTGTCCTCTAATAGCTTATTAAAGTGTTCTTCACTTTTTAATAGACTAGCCTCAGAGTCTTTTCCTAACTAGGAGAGTAGCCTTGGAATATGACCTTTGGAGCGAAGCAAGTTAACCTTGTATTGGTGCCTTTTGTAAGCAGCGTGACAACAGTGGAATGTGTCTAGAAGTAAGCAAGAATGATTCATTCCTCTATAGCAGATGCTTGTTGTACTAGCTCTGTGTAATGGAAGGCAGTTAGCTTCATTATCAAGAGTATAGAATTCCCATCAAAACTGGAATGAATCTCATGTGCATTTGTAAAGTGCCTATTTGTTCTTGTATTCTAATAATAATAATCCTTGGTTTTATTTTTGATCTCTTGTGGCCTTCATTTAAGTTCTAACGAAGAAAACCTGAACAATCCATCTTATGGCCATGTTGACATAAAAAAAAAAAAAAAAGATGATGAATAATAAAAAAATGGATTAAAATGCCTTAAACTTGAATTCTATGAATAGCAATTTTATGGGTCAGATTTACTAAGATTGAGTTTTATACACCATATTTTTTTGGTGTAAAAGTGTGCCAAATGGAAAAAAACAAAAAGGTGAATCTTTGACTTTTTTTTTTTACTCAAATAGTTTCTATTACATATAAACATAACATGTTATACACTAACTCCCTACGAGAAGGGGGCTCTTCATCAATCCAATGTCTGGTATCTGTTTCCAAGCTACAAATAACAACCAGAAAACTGCTATATTCCTTGTGTCCTCCAGTACCATATCTTCCATGCAACCCAAAATTCAGACCAATGTTTTTTTTGGACTTCTGCAACCATAGGATCCTTCAATCAAAATGATTACTATTATCCAAAATACACACAGTCTCGGACACGTCCAAAGCATATGCAAAATCCCAGCATCTTCTGCTTTGCACCATGGACAGTTAACCAGTTCTCAACCCCACCTTCAACATAACGAGAGGCGATTTATACGCTCTGTGTGTAATCAGTAGTTGTGATAGCCGCTTAGGCTTGCTTGATGATAGCTTGGGAACATATTCCAATATTGCCTGCCAAAGGTCTTCCGGAATAGGCCCCAATTTTCATTTCCATTTTGTCTTAGCCATTATGGGAAACCATCGAAGAAGATAAATAGCAGGTCATTGTATATACTTGAGATCACTCCTTTTGTATCCCCCAATGCGCACATAGAGCCTAGAACCAGATTCCTTTGAACCCTGATACGTTCTATTTTACATTGGACATGCTTAATTTGTATGTATTGATAATGGCAGGGACCCGTTATTGAAAATGCAGCTTTTATATCCTCAAGTGCTTTTAAAAAATCGTCAGGTTGAAGTAATTGGCCAAAATTTTGGATTTGAGCCACTTTCCATTTGTCAAATCCCTTTAAATGCTTAAACTCCTGCAATCGCTCATTATCCCAGATAGGAGAATAACTTGTGAAATGATCCACTCCCTAAATGCGTTTCACTCTTAGCCATGTTTTATGTATAAGATTAAATGAGGGATACTTGAAGGCCATCGCCCCGAATCTGCCAGACTATCTATTACAGGCCCGTATGCCTTTTACTTGCATTTTACAAACCGAAACCCCCAATTTCTAGAGTAAAATAGCAAATTTGCCCCCTTGGTAAACGCACCTACTGTTCTACCACTTTTGATACATTTTCTCATGGTATGTAACATAGTACGTAGTTATTTTACAATGTAATTTGTTCTGTTACATGACTTTCTTCTGGATTTTCTATGCTGACTTTCCATCAAAACTCCTCAGCAAATTACAATATAATAGGTGTAAAAGGTTTTTTCAACACCCTGTTGTTATTTAGCGTAGGAAGGACCTCTTTCCAAGCAGACTGAATAGCCTACGTTTCACAATAAGTTACGTTAGGTATATTGTCAGCATTAACATATATATTTACTTACCTTTTCAAAAAAAAAAATCACACTTTTATTTTTGAAATCTGAATCTGCTTTTCCCTCCTGAGGGAGTGACAGCTTGTTTTTAGTTGTATCTAATGTTATATGAACATGCTGCATACTCAGGCCCCGGGAAGAGGAGGCAGCAGGTGCACATGTGAGTGGCCTTTGGGGGGCAGTGGAGTACACAGCCCAGCCACAGTGGTTAGTGAGTCAGCGTCCCTGCTGGAGAGAGGCAGGGTAGACAGGGATGCCGGCGCTACACAGACTTTCCTGCTTTGTAATTTTTCATCAATTTTTTTTTCTGCCGTCCACGTCAAGGGAGATCAGTTACAGTGTCAATGGTTTTAAATTTCTTGATTAACTGACTATTTTCAGCATTGAGAACCCTTTTCTGTGTTGTAAGCTGATTACATATCAGGACTTTTGTTGTAAAATGCAACTAAGAAAATGTCAGGAAATCCTACTACAGCTAAGGCTACGTTCACACATCAGTTTTTTTCCATCAGGCACAATCTGGAAAAAAACAGATAAAACGGATCCGGCACCAGATCCGGTTTATCCCCATTGATTTGTATTAGCGCCGGATTGTGCCTGATTGCCTTGCGTTGCATTTATTTACCCCTCAAAAGATGTATTTGTTTCTCAATGGATTTGTTCCGAATATAGTTAACATTATAGGTGGGAAAAGTTCTGAAATGTTTCTTCTTATAATTTTTTTTTTTCATGACAAAAGCCAAGCATTTTAACAGGGGTGCGTAGACTTTCTCTATCCCCTGTGTAGGTATTATGACAATCCTAGTGTTTGACAGACCTGAACCCAGCCATCCCAAGGGTTTACCATAGCAATTCGACACGTGAATGAGATATTTTCTTGATTTTAATTTATTTTTTTCAGAACTAATGCATATCAGCTGTTTAGGTTTATCTCTAACTTTGAAAGTTATTGTATTTGATTTGTAGTGAAATAAGTTCAGGATATTCTTTTGAGGTACAAAAATTAAGGAAAACTTAATATTCACCTTTTACATCCAATCTGTAAAAAAAAAAAATGAACAACAAAACACCATGACTGAACCTATTTAACTACAATTTCTTATTGATATGACCCTTTGGTTTCTTTTATAGTTATTTTTTCTTACATTGTTTTCCAAGAAGTGGAGTCAAGAGCGACAGCACTGATGGGGAAAGGGAGGGAGGCTCAACTCTGCATGGGAGTTATGAAACTGGGCTGTAGATTTCTTTACTATCTTTAAAGGCTTATTACTGTATAATATTCTACCTAACTCAAAGCATGTTATAGTGCTTTTAAAAGTAGAATTCTAGTAAACGTTTTAAACACGTGCTAATGTTGGGAGAGATTTTGCTCGAGAAAAGGATGCAAGTATATTCATATATGATAAACAAACCCTTGGCCCGAAAACAAAAAAAATGTAAAAGAATTGATGCTTCAGAATGGAGAATTGTTTTTGTTGACATGGCTAAAAGTGTCATAGATGTTAGGCTAGGTTCACATATATACTGTATATATACACCGTGCACTAAGCACTGCACCTGGGTTTCAGTAAGAATGCCCCAAAAACAAGTTTCGAACAGAAATCCTGAAAGAGCCCCAAAAGAGTTGTTAAAAATTGAGATGCACCTCCAGTTTGGCCTCCCTGGAAGCGTTGATCATTTTCAGCCATGCCAGAATTCTGTACTCGTTTGTAAAAGTTGAACACTGTCGCAATAAAGGACAAACAGGGTCCAAAGTGACTCTGTCCAGCTCATAATCATTATAGACTTTGTATGAGCTCTGTGTGAGCTTTCGTAGCCTTAGTTTAACATTTTGACCAATTTTGGTCTTTGTCAAGGACATTGGTGGTGTGCTGTGAATGTCATCCGAGTGGGTACTGGTGTGGAGCGCCCTCTGGTGGCCAGGAATGGTAATGAAGCTGAGTTGGAATCTGTGATTCAGACAGGTGATGGAATTAATTGGGAATCCAGGAAATCCTATTGCAGATCAGCCTAGTTTATTTAGGAGAGCATTGTGTGCCTGGCGGTCGCCGGTGATAGATGTTCCTGCCTGCTTCTCAAGATGGCTGGCAGTTTTCCCTTCTGATTTTCCCAATTATTTGGTGCTTGAATCTACTCCAGATAAGTTTACTGTTTCTGTGCTTAATTTCTGGATTTGCACTTAATTTGCACTGTTTTTGCATATTCCATTTGGTTCTGTGTTTGGTTTCTTGTATGTGAGGATCTGTCTTTCTGCTTTTGGGAGCAGGGCAGTCCCAAGAAAGGGAGCAAGCTCCCTGGTCAGTTTTGGATTATTTGCACTTCAGAATATTACTTGTTCTGTGATTTAGTATCCTTTCCATTATATCTGCAGTTCTGTTTAAAGTGTCAAGCACAAGAGTACCTGATATAGTGGTGGAGAGTCCTTGTGGTCTAAGTATTTTTTATTATCAGGAGATTGGTATTTTTAAAGGATTTTTTGCTGCCCGCAATCAGTTATCTGTCCTGTCCTGTTCTATCTAGTAAGTCGGGCCTCACCTTTGCTGATCTATATGTTCTATCTATGAATTGTGTTTTCTTACATCACCATTGTTGCATGTTGGGGGCTTGCTATTTCTTTGGGGACTGCTCCGAGGTAAGTTAGGATTACTCATTTCTATCGTTGAGGTGTAGCAAGTTTTTCAGGCAGTGACGAGGTGTCTAGGTGTTTTAGGAACATCCCACTGCTACTTTAAGTGTTGTCTGATAGATAGGGGATTGCGGTCAGCTCAGTTTCTAACTACTCTTGTGATTTTTGTTTTTTCCTTATTAATGGGATTTTTCGTCATCATCCACTGTTAACAGATCATAACAGTGGTGTATGCCGGCAGTGTCTGTAGGAGGATTGCATAGAACAAGCTGGGACATAACTGTAGTTTCCACATGTATCAGCATTGAATTTTGTATATTTGTACTTAGATTGAAGGCATATACTAAATACCCTGTTTCCCTGAAAATAAGACCTACCCCAAATATAATCTCTAGTAGGATTTTGGGGGCTTTTTGTAGTATGCTTAAAATATAAGCCCTACTCCAAAAACAAGCCCTAGTTGCAGTTCCATAAGTAAGTGTCCAAGCAGTTAAAAAACAATACAGCAAGACTCTTCATCAAAGAGATCAGACACCGCCAAAAGAAAGCAGACATCCTCCCTCCCCTCAAAAATGTAAAAAATCACATTCACCAGACCCCAAACAATTACAGTTGGCAAGTGCAGATGGTAGATGGGCTGCGTCACTGTGAGGTCCCTCGCCGTTCTCACTGTATTGCACTTCAGCTCTCACAAGCAGGTCTTGGTCTGAGTATCACTCTGTGTGAGTGCTACTACTTCCAGTCACCAGGGGGAGCCAACCACTGTAGAACGCAGGGGACCTGACAGCGACGCAGATATGTATGTGAGAGCCTATTCACTCGCCAACTCTAATTACTTGTGGTCTGGTAAGTGCGATTATTTTTGGGGGTGTCTGCTTTCTTTTGGGGGGTAAAATTAGCAGTACATTGAGAATAATTCATTTAAGCATGTAATTTAAGCCTTTAGTGTACCCACCACTATAGGACTGGTTCTGCACCATGAGAATAGAAGATCAGATAAGAAACTGTGCATCTGAACCAGTAATAGGATTAACACAAAATTTTGATGTTCCAGAATGTGAAGATACGATTATATTTGAATAAATGTTGATATTTTTTTTTTTGTTCAAGAATAATTGTGGATTGTTGTTCATGGGAAAGTATAGGTCATCAACCAAAAATAAGCCCTAGGGCAAAAAAAATAATATATATTATTTTTGGGTAAACATATAGGGAAATGTGTACATCTGGAATGCTCTTAAATGGTATCTGCATTAGATATCTCTCCAAACTACAGTTTTACAATACTGTGCCAATTACAATAAAAAGTGAATGCTGTTTTCATGATCTGTTTTGGCCAAGTGACAGACTCGCACCTCTCCAAGGATAAGCGTGCCTTGAGAACCTCTACATGATTATATTGTTTCCTTTGTGCTTGAATTGATACTCTTACTGTGCTAATGAGCACGTTGTAGTCATCCCTGTGCTGTCATTGTAGGGTAACCTGAATATTGCAGGAGATTTGAACAATCCTACCTCCGTTTCCAGCACAGATGAACAAAGCTCCAACCTTCTGAAGAGGGATCAAACTGTAGATGAGCGGTATAATCATATGCTGAAAAGTGAACGCTATAGAAGAAAAAACCAAGGCAAGTTTTTATTACGGTATAAAATTCACAGCTCTGTATATTCACTATTGCAAACGTAAGACGAAAACACAGGTGGATGGTTCCTTGGATAACATTACTAAGTAACATAGACCGATACACCAGATATACTAGCATGTCAGTTGTCCTATAAGAACCTTGTGGAACTGTAAAAGCAGGAGCATTATCAGGGACCGTGAGGTGAACATACAACAAGAACAACAAAACTGTTTAATTCTGTCATCAGGTTTTTGGTGACTGGAGAACATAGTCTTTTTTTTTTCTTTGTATTGCAAGTTTATCTCTCTTTCCTACTTTTTTGAAGAAGAAAACCATGTTCCACAATATGTAACCACATAAACACATAAGCCCCGATTCATCAAAGTGTTTATTCCAGAAAACTGCAAGGTATCAGAGACTGTGGAACAAAAAGGCGCATAGGATCTTACCAGATATAAGATAGAAGTATAAAGTAAGGTGCACTCACCTATAGGGGTTGTGAAAAGGTCACAACTCCTAAGTCTGCATATTAATAAGTGGAGATAGCTGCAGCCCCGAAGAAATAGGATGAATTCTCAGAAGGAAAAACAGGTTTCAACTCCGCGCTTATCACCAATTCAAGCCAGAATGAATTAATCCAAGTCTTTATTGTAAGAGCTAAATACAGGTCAACGCATTTCAGGAGTTACAGCACCCTTCCTCAGGACAATATAGCAATGGCAAGGATACTATCCTTATCATTGCCATATTGTCCTGAGGAAGGGGGCTCTAACCCCTGAAATGCGTTTACCTGTATTTAACGCTTACAATAAAGACTTGGAGTAATTAATTCCAGCTTGAATTGGTGATAAGCGCAGCATTGAAACCCGTTTTTCATGCTGAGAATTTATTCCAGAAAACTGCCATAAAACACTTAGCGCAGAAAGTTTGTGTCTTTTCAATATGATGATGCGCAAAAAATTTAGGGACTTTTTGCCTCTTTATGCCCGTTTTTTGGAGCTCTGACAAAATGGACAGAGCTAGGGAAGAGCCAAGATTGGACGTGGCTAATTCTTCAAAAAATGCGTTTCTTAAACCAGAATTGTTACTCAAATCCATGACTGGAGTAACATTTCTAGCGAGGTGCACGCTACTGATAAGATGTGCCAAATTCATTAAGTAAGGTGTACCTGTTTATGAATTTGGTACATTTTATTCTTCCTTGTCCCTCCTTAAGGCTGCCATAAAAAATGCCAGTCCTAATGAATCGGGGCCATAGTTCTCTAAATAAAAGTAGAAAGACAGTGCTCTGCAAAGATTTTTCACTTGTTTTGTTGGCCTGAAGAGCGATTGCACAATATAGTTATAAACTGCCAAGTCGTGTACAGCTATGGACAGTGTTTTATTCTGCAGTGACACTTAGCAGTGACTAGTGGTGCCTACAAATTTGCTGCTATCAGTTAAAACTTTGGGGATTTTTTTTAAATAATGTCTGAACATTCTAATTTTATGACTGCTAAAGAAAACAAAGTGGCTTTAGGAATGATTTACCCGAATTCTGAAGCTTAGACTAAAGGGGGCTTTACACGCTACGACATCGCTAATGCGAACTCGTTGGGGTCACGGAATTGGTGACGCACATCCGGCCCCATTAGCGATGCCGTTGCGTGTGACACCGATGAGCGATTTTGCATTGTTGCAAAAACGTGCAAAATCGCTCATCGGTGACATGGGGGTCCATTCTCACAAATCGTTACTGCAGCAGTAACGAGGTTGTTCCTCGTTCCTGCGGCAGCACACATCGCTCCGTGTGACACCGCAGGAACGAGGAAGCTCTCCTTACCTGCCTCCCGGCCGCTATGCGGAAGGAAGGAGGTGGGCGGGATGTTACGTCCCGCTTAGCTCCGCCCCTCCGCTGCTATTAGGCGGCCGCTCAGTGACATCGCTGTGACGCCGCACGGACCGCCCCCTTAGAAAGGAGGCGGTTCGCCGGTCACAGCGACGTCGCTGGGCAGGTAAGTATGTGTGACGGGTCTGGGCGATGTTGTGCGGCACGGGCAGCGATTTGCCCGTGTCGCACAACAGATGGGGGCGGGTACCCACGCTGGCGATATCGGGACCGATATCGCAGCGTGTAAAGCCCGCTTAAGGCCGGTTTCAGACGTCCGTGTTTCAGGTACATGTGACATCCGTTTTTAACATGGATGCAACACGTACCTATGTTATTCTCTGGAGTTACACCGAGACATGTCCCTTTTTTCTCTGGCATCACGGGTGTCACACAGATCGCACACTGATGTCATCCGTTTAATATCAGTGTGACGCGTACCAGAGAAAACACATGTCTTTGAAATAAAAAGATTTTCTATATTCACCTGTATCCAGCGCTGTTTTTTTCGGCTCTGTTGTCTTCTTCTTCCGACACCCGCTAATTATGCTGATTGAATATTCACTGCACGTCGGACCTGGAAGCAGGAGCATCGCTGGGGACAGCATCACCGGTGACAGGTGAGTATCCAGCAAGCAGTCTGTGTGCAGTGACTCCAGGAGGTCATCCGAGTTCCCAATGAACTCTGATGAACCCGTGAAGTCACAGACATCAGACCTGCTGTAGCGTGGGTGTCGCAGGAGTGTCATCAGGAGGTCATGAGAGTTCATTGGGAACCCTGATGACCTCCTGGAGTCACTGCACACACACTGCTTGCTGGATACTCACCTGTCACCAGCGATGCTGTATGTGATGCTGTTCATGGCACTGTCCCTGGCGATGCTGTCCCTGGCGATGCTGTCCCTGGCGATGCTGTCCCCGGCGATGTTCTTGCTTCCAGGTCCGAGGTGCAGTGAATATTCAATGAGCATAATTAGCAGGGGTCAGAAGCAGCAGATCCAAAGACAGCAGCACTGGATACAGGTGAATATAGAAAACCTTTTTATTTCTAACACACGTGTTTTCTTTGGTACGTGTCACACTGATGTCACATGTATACAAACACAGATGTCATACGTGTGACACTCGTATGACCATATCCATGCATGTGGCTTGTATCTGATTAAACACGGACGTCTGAAACAGGCCTAACTTATCCACTTTTGCTTATTAGTGGTTTCAAGGTAGGTGGAGAACAAATGTTGCACTCATAAAATTCTAAATAGGGCCATTGACACAAGTTAATTAGTCAGTTACACCTCTTCCTTAAAGTTCAACTTATAAAGCTAACATCTTGATCCCAAAGGAGACAAAAACCACAAGAGGCAGATGCTAATTGCTCCATGTTAGCGGAAAAATTGCTTTTGACTCAACGTATAGCAATCCGAATATTTCCTTTCATCAACGTCCCATCTCCAGAATCTAGTAATCATAACTAGTGATGGACGAACCCGAACTGTAACATTCAGGATTCGTAACAAACACATGTATTCGGGATTGTGTGCACGAACACTAAGCTTTCTTGGGAAGCTTGTGTTACAGTTCGAGTCCAGGGGCTGTAAAAAACCCCACATTATTAAAAAACATTATAATCATGCTTACAGGTCCTGCGACGCGTCATGAAAACTCTGTCTCCCCGCCACTTCTGCTTCTGTGTCCAATCATTGCTGTTACCCCTGGTAACAACCACTGACTAAAGGACCTTCCATGACGTAATAGCCATATGACCAGTCTGGTGTGAATGTTGTACAAACATTGGCTTACAGACTGGTCACATGGCTATGATGTAATCGAAGGTCATGTTAACTGAACTTTGACTGTCACTGTGCGAGTGTCACATCGCATCACCCGGTACCGTCCGCACACTCTCCTGACAGGAGCAGTCAGCTGCATGTATTTCCATGCAGGTCAGGCGCTCGTGTCCAGAGAGTCATACGCAAGTGGAACTCCGGCCTCATTGTCAGCCTGCGTCTCACTCTGTATAGATGCTGTCTGTGCAGAGTGATGAAGCAGAGCAGACAATAACTATGTCGGACTAAGGATTTTATAATAAAGATGGAGTCTCTAAATGTTTTTTTTTTGTTTTTGGGATTCTCAGAGTGGTAAGGCAAGCATTCTGGGCCCCATACGCTAAAAACCGCAGCCGCCCTTAGAAATGCCGCATTGTTTCTTAGCGCCATTTCCACGCGTTTTAACCAGCTCGTCCAGCGGCCCTGATGGCGGTGTCATGCTGGGCAGTAAAGGGGTTAATACCAGCTGTGTATTCTCAGATGGTACTAAGCCCGAAATTCACAGTGTCATGCTAAATTAGATATAGCCACCATAAATTTCTAGTAAACTGTAAAAAAATCCCACAACACATACATAGATTTTTTTTTTATTAGAAATAATAATTAAAAAAAAACATTTAAAGACTCCATCTTTATTATAAAAAAAATCCTTAGCCTGACGTAGTTCACAGGGAGAGCCAAATGACAGCGTCTATACAGAGTGAGAAGCAGAGAGATAGCCATGTCAGCTCTGCTTCATCGCTCTGTAGAAGCAGGCTGACAGTGAGGGTTTGATTCAACTTGCATCTTGCATTGCATCACCCCACATGGCCTGACGCTCTCATGACTGGAGTGCCTCAGCTGCATGGAAATACATGCAGTTGACCGCTCCTGTCAAAGGAGAGTGCGCTGTGTCGGGTGATGCTGATGCGACACTCGCACAGTGACAGTCAAGATTCAGTTAACAGGACCTTCGATGACGTCATAGCCATGTGACCAGTCTGTAAGCCAATGTTTGTACAACATTCACACCAGACTGGTCACATGGCTATGACGTCATGGAAGGTCCTTTAGTCATTGGTGCATATCGGAGAGCACAGCAATGATCGGAAGCAGAAGCAGCCGGGAGACACAGTATGCAGGACGCGTCGTGGGACCTGTAAGTATAATGACAGTGTTTATTATTAACTATATTCTTTATTTTACAGCCCCCCCCCCTGCCCCATCACATAACTGTAAAGCCCGAGTTCGGTGTTGGACGCAAGTCCGCGTTATCTCAGAACCCGAACTCGATCTTTACAAAATGTTCGGGCGAGGCTTCGGGTTTACCCATCACTAATCTTAACCTGTAATATATTTTTCCAGAAAGGCACCTAGGCCCTCCTTGAACTTGTTTAGTGAAACACATCATGTGGCAGAGAGTTCCGCAGTCTCACTGCTCTTACAGTAAATAATTGCTGCCTTTGATGATGATTAAACCTACTTTCTTCTAGACGTAGTGGAGGCCTCATTGTCCCCGTTGCAGGCCTAGGTGTAATAAGATCATTAGAAAGATCTCAGTACGGTCCCCTCATATATTTGTATATTGTAATAATATCCACTTCCTTTCTCCAAACTGAATAACCACAAGTTTAATAACCTATCTTGGTATTGCAGTGCTTCCATTCACTAAATAACCTTGGTTCTTCTTCTCTGCAACCGCTCTAGGTCAGCTATGTCCTTTTTATACTGGAACCCAAAATTGTTCACAGTATTCTAAGGGGTACTTTGCACGCTGCGACATCGCAAGCCGATGCTGCGATGCCGAGCGCGATAGTCCCCGCCCCCGTCGCAGCTGCGATATCCTTGTGATAGCTGCCATAGCGAACATTATCGCTACGGCAGCTTCACATGGACTCACCTGTCCTGGGACGTCGCTCTGGCCGGCGACCCGCCTCCTTATTAAGGGGGCGGGTCGTACGGCGTCACTGCGATGTCACACGACAGGCGGCCAATAGGAGCGGAGGGGCGGAGATGAGCGGGATGTAAACATCCCGCCCACCTTCTCCCTTCCGCATATCCTACGGGAGCCGCGGTGACGCCGGTAGGAGATGTTCCTTGCTCCTGCGGCTTCACACACAGCGATGTGTGCTGCTGCTGGAGTGAGGAACAACATCGGACCATCGCGTCAGCGTAATTATAAATTATGCCGACGCTACACCGATGATACGATTACGACGCTTTTGCACTCGTTAATCGTATCATCTAGGCTTTACACACTACGATGTCGCCTGCGATGCCGGATGTGCGTCACTTTCAATTTGACCCCACCGACATCGCACCTGCAATGTCGTAGTGTGGAAAGTACCCCTTAGTGTGGCCGCACCAGTGACTTGTGTACAGGCAAAATCATGTTCTAATCATGACCATTTATGCGTCTTTTAACCCTAGAATGCATACCTGGGGCCTCGCAGGCCTGGTAGGTCACTTGTTTTCTATGGTAGATTTCTATGGTTGTGCGTTCTAGGGATAATGGCTCCCATAATTTTATCTGCCTTGGCAGCAGCTGTCTGACACTGGTTACTAAAGTTCAGATTGCAATTAACCCACACAACCAAATCTTTTTCGTTGATCTGTATGACTTAAATAGATTTCATTATTTAATGTATGTACCTCTGAAAGATTTCGAATTGAAGGTGGTTGGTTTTGCAGGGGAAGCCAAGGGGTATAGGGGTGGGCCACTACACAGCATAGTGGCCACATCGATGTAAAACTCATAAAGAAGGCTTTTCTCAAATACGTTGTGTAGTCAAATGTCCCAATCATGTGACCCTGGGCTCTGTGACCTCTGAGATCCGGTGATGTCACGTCAACTTCCAGTTGACCCGACATCCCCAAGGCGGGCCCCAGTCTTCCTGAGTGACTGGGCTGTGGGCAGAGTTTCATCGCTCATCACAGCCCAGCATATTTTGCACTAATCTCCTTCACTGCAGAGCACCGCAAGCAGGAGCGATCCTGGACTGTGACGAGCGGTGAAACAACACCCACAGCCCAGTCACTCAGGGAGACTGGGGCCGGCCTCGATGATGTCGGGTCAACTAGAAGTTGATGTGACATCACCGGATCTCAGAGGTTACGGAGCCTGGAGGTCACATGAGGGGGATGAGCAGAGCACAATAGCGCCACTCAGAGGCAGAATGTACTATACAAGATATATGAGAAAAGCCTTCTTTATAAGCTTTATATTGATGTGGCCACTATGCTGTTTAGTGGACCACCCCTTTAAGAAAAAAAACTGACCATGCAATAGCTACTAAGCCTACGGAGTTGAGTGCATGTTTTTAACGGCTTTCCGCTCGTAGATGACCTGGATGCACATTTTTAAATTTGGTATATCCTCAGAGAACTTCTTTAATGGAAAATTCCCATGTAGTGATTGTGCCGCCATAAGTAGTGAAGTCTTATATAACGGCTGCAATTCGCAGTTAGACCGTGCATGTTTTTTGCCTTGCTTTTTTCAGTCTCTTTTTATCCAAATACCTTTAGAGAAGCCTAAAATGCCTTCAGACGTTAGCAAGAAGCATTCGGACAAGCGCTTACATTTTCCTTAGGTGAGCTATAAATGGCATAGTAATTAACCCCTTTTATCGTTTGGATGGCTGAAACTTGCAGATGTTTTCCATAATATAATAATCAACCAAATTGAAATGTTACATGAAGTGTTTTCCCTTTTTTTTCTTTTTCCCCATTGCTGCAAAATAACCGCAGTGATGAACACCACATGATTTGTTTTAATTATGTCAAGGCAGACCATAGACAAAGCAATTATGTCAGCCATATACACCAAGAATCCATTTTAATAATCAAAGTTTAGTCTGGGATAATGACTGGGTAATATACACTCGCTGGGTTATCTTCCTCAGTATCCATCTCATCAAAATCTAAAGAGCTCGGCAATTAGGATGAAAAACCCTTTATATGATTAAGCTGGGCACATTGATTTAGGTCTTTTGAGTGCATGCTTGTTTTATTCTCCGTGGAAAAAGCAACTTTGATTCCAGCTAATTAAGTTTGTTGGGGTTTTTTTGCACATGTCCTGCTATTCAGAGCAACACTGTTGGTATTTATATACAATTTTTCTTGTTTTTTTTTATTTTTTTTTATTTCATCTAGTTAAAGCATAAATAATTTAAGAAGCCTGCTTGGCTCAATCATTTTTTTATGGCAGCTGAAGAAGGCCGAGAAGAAACCTATTTGATAAAAAGTTCACAGTAGGCTTTTCTTTTGAGAACCAGAAAGTAGAAGACAAGATCAATAAACGCTAGATAACAACAGTATAAGGCAAAAAAATATACTCAAAGAGCAGGGTTTAACTGGAACTAAGCCAGCCTGGTCATCACGCCTTTGAAATGTTTCATTATTTTTCTGTCTCAACATACAGATGACACAAGCTCGTGTGAAGATGACAGCCGCGACGGAAAGTTTGGAGAGAAAAAACGTGTAGCAGGTAAAAGTCATTTCGAGATGAAAGAAAGAGGCGCAACGCCCACCAGGGTATTAAAACAAATGAGCTGATATTACTAAATACAATGTATGCCTAGTAAACAAAGGTGATCGCGCACTAACGAGTAGGAAGAGATGCCGGAAGGCGAGTTCCACCGTTGCTGAGTGAAAATCACCTGACCTTTGGGTTTTTACTTTATTTGTAGATATTTTAGAATGATTAATGCTTGTAAGCTTGCTTCAGTAATTACCCTGGAAACTGCAGATGTTGCTAATTTGCTACTTGTCTTTTGTAACTGGATAACTATCGGTTATGAGCTAGTCAAATGCGCCGCGAGAATAAGCCGCGCTTCTAAGCTGACTTTTAAGGAACACATCTCAATGGGTGTGAATCAGATGAGTCAGATTTTGATTTTTCTCTCTGATTGATGCTTTACTTTCATATATCGGGGGATGTAGAGAGAATTGCAGGGCAATGTTACAATTCAGAAACACTATAAATTATCACAAGGCGCAATTATTAGCGTAAGTTACAGCAGTGTGCAATATAAAACTAGTCTGATCCTATTTCTTCCTGAATAGGATTTTATTACTAAGTGAATGCCACATAAAGGCATTTTTGTTGGGCTAGAGGGATGGGATAGTGAGTTAACAAATCAAATCGTATCGAGATAGTCAAGAACAGATTTAACAAGTGAAAAACAAAAATCCCTTTAAAATTATTGCAATAATAATTATTAAAATCACCGAGGGGAAAATACCGCAAAGGTAGAGTGATGGGATAGGCAGAAACATTCTAAACCATCATGTAAGTGTTTATTCATGATCTAAAATGCTTAAAATAAATTAGGTAAATACAATTTTTTTATGTTGTAATAAAAAAATGTGTTTACATTTTTTTAGGCAGCAGTAGACAGTCAGTGAGTGGGACATGTAGGGTCGAAATCTAGATTTGCAAAGCTGATATTTTTATATTGTGGGTAGATTGGTGCAAGTATATATCTGTTCGGTTTGGAATTTAAAAAAAATGCTAAATTAAGCATTCTTACCATCGGACTAGTACACTAATTTATTTTGTATTGTTTTACTTCCATAGGGATCACTTGTAGCAGTACATGACGTGATGTAGTGATGACAAAATGTTTAAAAAAGCGTTGACTTTGATTTTAGAAACTGTAATTGTTCATTGGCTGTGAAGGGTAGATTATTATAAGTTGTAGCAGGATTTCTAAATGAAAAAGCAGTGTAAGTCGATGTGGGACCCATAGAAGAGACAGTGAGAGTCCTGCTTACCCCGCCCACACAACTTCCTGCTCACATTTCTGGATGGGTGAAATTAGCAGGACTCTTACTGTCTCTCTTAGGAGTCCTGCTATGATTTACATTTACATTTTTTTTAAGGATTCCTGCTCCAAATTACCTAAATATATTAAAGAGTTCAGCTCTCTGTCTTATCCTGCTATCATTTGACATTTGTGCTTTAAAGGTCATCTCTTTGACCTTTTTTTTTTTTTTTTTTTTTTTTTTTTTTTTATCAAACAATTTTTTTTAGGCACATTATAGTCATAACAGATCATGGCATCATCAGAATGCAATATACTGCATATCAAGGCTCGCAATATTCTTTATATAACTAAAAACAGCCCATCCCTTTTCCCCTCCCTTACCCCGTCCCACTGTCCCCTTAACTAAACCCCATCTTTGACCCTTCTAACCTATTAACATAGGCATACAGGTACTGTAATAGGATGCTGAAATTAGTCTTACCTGTATGCCTCATAGCAGATGCCTTCTTGTCGAGAAATTATCTTTTATATATTTATGTTAATGAGTTCTTCCAGGCTAAGGGGGATATGCTGCCCAGAAGATAGCCCTGCCTTCTTACTACACTAGCATTGTTTCCGCGGTCTAATAGCGTCACAGTATGCCTGTGACGGGTAGTATGTGATCTGAAATCCCGTGCAGTAAATGTCCCAACGTTAGCCTGTATTGTTCCGTCCTTCAAATGAAGTAGGGAGAGCACCTTTCCACAGGGTGCCAGAGATCACTGGATCGGAAGTAGCTTTGACTCCCCAGTGCCTACACAGTTAATGAATCCAATGCCCTTCGGTGGGTGGAATAATTCAGGCCAACGTCGTAATATATACTGCGTTGGTGCAGGATTTCAGATGAAGAACTATACGTTACAGGCAGATTGTGACCCTATTAAGTGATGAAAATGATGTTAATGAAGCAAGAAGACAGGGCTATCTTATGGGCAGCATATGCCCCATAGCCTGGAAGAGCTCATTTACATAAAGTGATAAAATAGGATATTTCAACAACAAGGCTTCTGCTTTCAGGCTTACAGGTAACACTATTTGCAGCATCCAATTACCTGTATGCCCATATTAATAGGTTAGAAAGGTCAGAGTGGTGACAGATTCCCTTTGAGGTTTTCCGACCCAAAAGCTATTTATCCAGATCATCTTTTTAGTTGCTTTTTCATCGCATGTTTCTAACATATACCATCACTTTATGATTTGGGGTTAGACCTCTGGGTCCCCCAGAAATCCTGTGAATGAAGCGTATATAGCACTGGTGTAGCGCTGCGACCCCTTCACTGTTTTTATCTGTACAGCAGTGCCAGGCAGTTCAAGGAACTATAGTTCAGTCCTATTCAAGGGAAGTTTTCTTTGCACAGAATGCTGTACCCAGCCATCCAGCTGTGCAAGGAAAAATTAGAAAGGGGTGTAACACTACATCGGTGCTACTTCCCCTTTCTTCCCAGAATCTGTCGGGTTCCCAGAAGTCACACCCCCACTGATCATAAAATGCTAGTATATGCCATCCCTTGATAAGAAATTAAAACCCTTTTAAAGTGGCCATCGTCCTCATGAATAAGTTAGTTTGACAGAGCCGAGTATTATCGAGTGAAGGAAACGTAAGACAAGCAGAATGTCAGACACCTATGATAACTTTGTTGCTGTATATATATCAAGGCACTGAAAACAGTGGGAATTTTATCATATTGCAATCGTTGATAATTGCAAATATCCTTTAGATGTTTAATTGACCTTTACATCAGTTGTTAATGGATTCGGGTTTTTTTCTCTAACCGCTTTCATTGCGTCTATATTTCCATTTTGCACTGTCTCCAATCCTATCTCCCGTTTTGCTGATTAGTATTAGTAATGGCTTATGCCCCTAAATGCCCATAAACATAACCTACACCTCTTTGGGGAAAAAAAAAGAAATCTGAATTGAGAATCCAGCCGCTACTTTATAATGACCCAGAGTTTGCAATTAATAAGGTTGTGTGGTGTGTGCAACAAGGAAAGTGTTAATTAGATATAGTTCTGAAAACATACACATCGTTAGCAAGTAGCCCTAGATCCACCCACGTCCCCTTTCCGATAAAGGATATGTCCTTGTAACACCTCTCCATTAATGACCGTATGAATGCACGTATTATGTATGTACACGGCGCATTGAATTGAAGAGTTACATACATGTGGAGAATTATAAGCGGCGAGTCTGCCTGACTACTTTGGACTTCAAATTAAAATAATGATTTGCGGAAATCTACCCTCATTCCCTATTCCAGCTATAGTCTCTCACTTTTTCCCTTGCTGTGTGTTTGAAGATGGAGCAAAGCGCAGTAGGGTGCCCCAGGGAGCCACAGCAAGAGCACTGCATTGTCAATTAGCTTTTTTTTTTAGTTTTAATAAAACTGATTCTTACTTACAAAATCTCTCACTTATTAAAATTTTAATTACTAGCGACAGAGCACATTTTCTAAGTAGAGAATTCTTTAAAGATTGTTCTAGTAAAGCACACAGTGACGGCAAAATACATGATGAAAAAAGTATACCGATGCTCCACACCAGGCCTGCACGGCTTTATGGCTCTGGCTGTACCACGCATTTCAATCTTTATTTGCTAATATTAAATACCGTTAACTTATATAACTCTTTGTTTAGGGTTAAGAGAGAATTTGGCCATTTTTATTTGCCTTTAAGTACTGGAAGTATTGATTGCTGTTTTGGTCTTGAGAAGAACAGATTGATTGCTGTTGGTAATAACCTTTAATGGACCAGGATAGCAGTTCTCAAAGATAAAATACTTTTCATTTTAAAACCTTGAAGATTCTTGAGCAGGTTTTGAAAATCCTGTCCTTCAGGTATGAGGTTAGCTGGGAAAAGTCCTGGGAATGTAATGATAACGCTATCATCAGAAGTCCCTTGTAGACCTATGGGTTCTGCTGGCTGTTTCATCACTCGACTGTTAAAACATGACCGTCGGGAACTTGGTCAGGACTGCTGATGACATCACGCCTTCATCAAGATATTCCCTGAGAGTGCGGTGATTTATAAGAATATATAGCTTGTTATATTTGCTTGTTCTCACCCACAAAGCTCTCCACAGTGCGGCACCCCTCTACATCTCCACCCTCCTCTCTGTCTATCACCCCACCCGTTCTCTACGCTCTGCAAATGACTTTCAACTAACATCCATGCTAATTCGAACCTCCCACTCCCGGATCTAAGACTTTTCCCGAGCTGCACCAATCCTCTGTAACGCTTTACCCCAAGAAGTTAGGACCAATCACAACTTACTCAGCTTCAGACGCAACCTAAAAACGCATATTTTAGGGCGGCCTATCACACTTTCTAGCCAAACTGAATTCACATAGTCCCTTTACAACTTCTCACAACATAACTCCAAACTCCATGGCACCCAAATACATCTCAAGGTTCTGGGCAACTGGTCCAGGAAACCATTATCTATCCCCCATTTCCTTGAGATGGCTGGATTGTCACTGTAAATAAGCACTTTTACCTTGCCCCCCCCCCCCATCTAATTGTAGATTGTAAGCTCTCACGAGCAGGGTTGTCTTTTTTTTCCTCTAAATATTGTATTTTCCATAACTGTTACTTGCTTGTATACGATCCTCCTGAATTGTAAAGCGCTGCGGAATATGTTGGCGCTATATAAATAAAGATTATTATTATTATTATAGGGAGCTCGGTCAGGACTGCTGAAGAGCGGAAAGTGTGATGATATTTTAGAAAGAGTTTTTGGCAACTATTCCTTAAATCTTAGATATCACTCCACACGGTACATAACACTAAACACTTTCTTAGCACAGGAGAACTGATATTTATGTCTTTTATCAATTATCACTTTTTCTTAATTGGCAGAACAAGAAAATACTATTTAGCACAAAGGAACAATAGAATAGTTTTTATTGAACCACAAAGCAGTCTTCTAGTTTTTTTGTAAAGGATCCTTATCATGGTGTAAATGACAACTTGAATTTTCTAATATGCTAAACCTAAGATAAAAATGAAATGAGCATATACCCTGCTGTAAATAAATAAATCAAAAGAAATAATGCCTAGAAATAAATAATATGGGGTACTTAGTAAATACTGTTTTTGATAATAAAAAAACGTAAAGCCAACCCACCGTGACAATGTGTATCCCAATCGGGACGGTCCTATACTCTCTAATATTAAAACCCCACTTTGTGTCAGAATAGACCTCAATGTGAATAAGGGCAGAGAGGGACCAGGTCCCGACCATGGACACCCAGGCATGGGAGGCTTTATAATCTTTAATATGTATAATATACTGTGTGTGTGTGTGTGTGTGTGTGTGTGTGTGTGTGTGTGTGTGTGTGTGTATGTGTATATATATATATATATATATATATATATATATATATATATATATATATATACATATATATATATATATATATATATATATATATATATATATACATATACATATATATATATATATATATATATACATATATATATATATATATATATATTATAAAAATTAGAATCTTCTTGTTCTTTGTGTTACAATTTTCGATACATTATTTTTCTGTCAGAAAAGGACATTCCTATCTAACCCCCTCACAACCTTGGAAGTATTGGGTACATCTTGGCTATCGGGTGGTTCCCGACCTTGGATGTACCCCATTCGTATCCAGGAGCTGTGTCCCCACATTCACCGCTAGGAGCTCACCCTATCTCACAGCCAAGCCTTGGCCCTCACAGCCAGGGATGTTCCCCGTGCCGTCACTGGCTGTTCAACCTCCTATATGCAGCGATCGATATTGATTGCGACACTTAGGGGATTGAGAGCGGGATTGCACTCACTCTCCACTCCGATCGGTGCCCCCTTTGATGTAATTAAGAGGGCCCGATCGTTGCCATGGTGACATTTGGTCACCATGATGACCCCTAGGTCACCAGAATACGTAAAACCTCAGTGACCATGCCAGAAGCATGATCCCTGAAGCTTCTGATAGTGCAGCTCCGACAGCTACACTGTACTGCAGTGATCGTGTATAGCAATACAGTGCAGCTGCAATCAGAGCAGTGAAAGATAATGTCCCATATAGGGACTAAGTAAAAAAGTTTTAAAAAGAAAACTTGTAAAAAAAAATAAACAAAAAACAAAAACAAAACGGTTTTCCAATAAATATGTATATTTATGTAAAAAAAAAAAAGTGTACATATTTAGTATTACCTCGTCCATAACAGCCTGTTCTATAATACTGTCACACTAGTTAACTCCTTCAGTGAACACCATAAATAAGTAGCAAAAACTGTCTTTCATCATACAGCTGACAAAAAAAGTGGAATAAAATGTGGTTAAAAGTCTTATATAAATATAAATGGTACCCCTGAAAATGTTATCTTGTTTCACAAAACACAAGCTGCCATACAGCTCCATCAGAGACAAAATAAAAAAGCTAAAGCTAGAGCTCTCGGCATACAGCAATGTAAAAACTATTATTTTTTTCTATAAAATAGTTTTTATGGTGTAAAAGTGGCAGAATATAAAAAACAATATAAATGCGGTATCGCTGTAATCGTACTAACCCAAAGATTAAAGCTGTCTTATCACTTTTACGAAACTGTGAGTAGCATTAAAAAAAAAATTGCTAAGTTGCTGTTTCTTCTTTATTCTACCTCACAAAAGTGGGAATAGAAAGCGATACAAAATATTATATGGTCGAAAATGATACCAATAAAAATTCTAACTGCAAAAAACAAGCCCTCACATGACTGTCGGCAGAAAAAAAAACCTATACCCTTCAAATTTAAGTGATGCAAAAAAAAACCATTCATTTTGTTAAAAAAAAATAAATAAAAAAAGCGTTTTTAGTGTGACAATAGCCAAACCTAAAAACAATATATAATTCTGGTATCACTATAATCATACTGACTGGAGGAATAAAGCTGCCTAATCACTTATACCACAAGGTAAATGGAGTAAAAACTAAATAAATAAAGCCAATTCTTCACCTGCTGTTGACTTGTTCATTTTGCCTCCCAAAGATCGCAGTATGGCACGGCTCATATTTATCCTGCACTCTATGCTGAGCACTTACACCTGGAATTATGTGTAGATCTCTGAAAAACATGATTAAAATAAAATTCACAACAGAAAGCTCACTATAATGAGGGAGAGGGAGTCACTTTGCATTCACATCTGGCCTTTGGTTCGGAGATCTCCATCTTTATACGCATGTACAAAAGTGCAGTCATCAACAGTTTTGTTCACCTTTGCGAAGAGGACATCGCTTAACATAGGCTGAACGGTTCCCAGAGTAACTCTGTGGTCTCATTATAGTGAATGGATCCGTCGGGGGTTTCACTTTAATCACATATTTCGGAGATGTAGATGGAATGTGAGTGCTCAGCATAGAGCTTTGGGATTTAAGGGACTCTGTCAGCAGGTTTCTGCAATATAATCTAAAGACAACATGCTGCAAGACTTCATACTGAGAATTCAGCCCCGTGTCTGTTATGGAACAGTCTCTTTTTCATTACCTATAATGTTAGTTTAAGCCTCTTATCTTTATCATTAGTGGGTCTCAGAGGCACGTGAGCTCTAGTCTGACTCCGCGACCTTCTGTGTTTAGCAGCTTTGATCTATGGAAATGTATGCTGAAAGCCTGGTGTGGTTGGAGGCAGCTCTCAGAGCTCTGCTACATGCATAATGTAAAATTTTTTCCTATATGAGAATGGCTGTACACAGTAATTTAAGTCATACATCAATGAACTCAGGACCTCTCTGCCTACATCATGCTGCTCTCAGATGAGGTAGCAAAAACCTGCTGACAGATTCCATTTAAAGATGTGGTTCACCCATTTTTTTTATTTTCTCTATGAGTTAAACTTACCATTATAGGCATTTTCTGCATTGGCCTCTATTTGCAGTTCTGGCACTGAGCGGCGCTATCCTGCACGATCATTGCCTGTCACATGACCCCCTGGTGCTGCGGCCGCTAGTATTCTCTTACGTCCCGTCAAGTTCCGGGCTCTCAAACTTGACGGTTACGTTAGAGGATGTTGGCACCACTCACTTTGATTGACAGGGGTGTGGGCGGTTACTACCGCACGTCACAGCCCAGCATCGAGGGGAGGATCCGGAGGACTCTAGTGTGGAGCGGTGAAGACAGAGCGCGCCGCTTAGCATCCGTCAGATGTGGGAGGTACGGGGTGCCAGTGTAGAGCACAAGAGGGGTTTCTTCAGCTGAAATCCCCCCTGTCACGCAAGTATGTGATCACACTATCCGCCTGCTGTGCCCTGCTCAGCTGTCAGGAGAGCCTGCGGTGTCGGCAGTGTGATCATGTGCTCCTACCAGCAGCACAGGTGACCGGACGCTGCATGGGACCAATTTGCTCCACTCTGTCACCTGCACAACAAGTCCCAGAGTGGAGACAGTTAGTGACATGTAGCATCCGGTCACCTGTACAACAAGTCCCAGAGTGGAGACAGTTGGTAACATGCTCTGCTCTGACACATAGTGTGCCATATGTCACTATCTTGTTCCACTCTGGGACTTGTTGTGCAGGGACCGGATGCTATATGTCACTATCTTGCTCCATTCTGGGACTTGTTGTGCAGGTGAGAGTGGAGAAAGTGGGTCCTATGCAGCAGAAGTCACAGAGTGGAGCAAGTTGGTGACAGAGCACCTCTCCCCCCCCTCTCTTCTCTCCCCCACTCTCTTCCTCCCCCCCTCTTTCCTCACCCTCTCTTCTCTTTCCCCACCCTCTTCTCCCACCCCTCTTTTCTCCCCCTCCCCTCTTCTCTTCCCCCCCTTTTCCCTCTCTCTCTTTTCCCTCCCTCTCTTTTCCCTCTCCCCTCTCTCTTTTCCCTCCCTCTCTCTTTTCCCTCTCCCCTCTCTCTCTTTTCCCTCTCCCCTCTCTCTCTTTTCCCTCCCTCTCTGTTTTCCTTCCCTCTCTGTTTTCCCTCCCTCTCTCTTTTCCCTCCCTCTCTCTTTTCCCTCTCTCTCTCTCTCCTGGCATGGTCAGTACAGAAATCTCTTGATCGTGGAGGGGTGAGAGGGAGTAATAAACATGGAGTCCCTAATGTGTCTGTGTATTTATTTCTAATAAAGTATTTTTCTCTGTGATGTCTTTTTTTTTAACCCTTTATTGGAGATTCTTAATGGCTGGGTCAAACTTGGCCTGACATTAAGAATCTCGGACTTTATACCAGCTGGTAAAACATAGCTGGTATTAACCCCTTATTACCCAGCGTGCCACCTGCCACCAGGGCCACTCGGAGAGTTGGATACAGTGCCAGAAGATGGCGCTTCTATGAGAGCACCATTTTCTGGGGCGGCTGTGGACTGCAATTCGCAGCGGGGGGCCCAGAAAGCTTGGGCCACCCTGCACTGCGGATTCCAATGCCCAGCTGCCTAGTTGTACCTGGCTGGACACAAAAAAATTAGCGAAGGCCACGTCATTTTTTTTTTTAATTATTTCATGAATTTCATGAAATAATTTAAAAAAAAAAAGGGCCTCCCTATATTTTTGGTTCCCAGCCGGGTACAAATAGGCAGCTGGGGGTTGGGGGCAGTCCGTACCTGCCTGCTGTACCTGGCTAGCGTAAAAAAAATATGTCAAAGCCCACGTCATTTTTTTAAAAAAGTTTTTAGGTAAAAACCTTTATAAAAAAAAAAAAGCATCAGCAAACAGAAGAAACATGAGACGTTGTCACCACTCCACCCCGGATTATGTAATGGGAATGTGATAAACCTCTTATCAGAAAAATAGATTCATTTTTTAGGTCAATTTTGTGACCAGAATATTATACAGTATATTTGGTAGCTTGATAACTAGGCAGATTAAAGTAGCATATTTTTTTTCTTTAATTATTCTTGCCTTGTAAGCCTTATGGCATAGATAACATTAAAATATCAAAATTAAAAAAAAAAAAAAGGTCCCACTGATAGATACATTTGTTGTATAATAAAGGCATTGGACACCTTTCACCTAGAAAGATACTTTTTACATGTGCTACTGGTTACCTTGAGTAAGCTGTGCTAGGATTTTTATGTACAAGCAGTTAGCTGTGTCCGACTGTCTTCATATGCGAGTGTCTCTCCCAGTAATACGTGCTGGATGTGAGGTCTGTGTATTTTCCTTCTTGCTTGTGCTGACATTGATGCTTAGATATACGGGATATTCCCCTTCATCCTCCTGCAGGATCTGGAGTGTACGCTTTCCTCACCATCTTCACTCTGATACTGTACAGCTTTTTTGGATTTTTCCTTCCTAAAAATATTTTCACCGCTTCATCAAAGTTGATAAGTGTATTATTTCTTTATTTTTATTGCTTTCATAGCACCAACACCCAGACATTGTCATCCCCTTCTGTCCTCCATGGTTCTTACAATCTAAGTGACCTATGAGTATGTATGAACTAGATGCCTTGTGTATTTTTCATTGTCTTTTGTTTTATTTTTTTATAGTCTCCTTTATACATTACTATTTTATGATTTTAATGAATTAGTTTTCTTCTAGAGCAAAAAGGAAAAAAACTTGGAAATACGAGCTTTTTCCTTTTTATTTGTTGTTTATTTACAGGCAGTTCAACTGTTTTGTTACAAGATGTAAAGAACAAAGTTCACAAGGAAGAAGATTACATTGAGGAAATTAGTGATGTATCGGATATTGAAATCCCTGGTAAGTAATTGTAATCTATACACAGTATACATTAACCCATAAACAACCTATGAATTCCATTTATGTCACATGTTCGTTAAGGGTGTATGGAGCCTTTTGTGTACGCAGCTGTATTATATTAACGACACCTTCCTGTAACAGCAGCGGATGAAGTGAGCTCTGATCACTACTATTAACCATTTAGATGCACCTGTTAATCACCAGCTCTAATCGAGCTTTTCTTGACTTTATTGCGGATGGGTTGTCATAGCAGTTGGGTTTTTGCCAACGGTCCCCATATCTGCTACCTTGGTACTCCTATGAATGTCAGACAGATCCTTTGTTTCACAGGAGAGCCGCAGTTACACTATATACTGCAGTACATTAATATTGCTGTGTATCGTATAAGCCAAGAATGCCAAACCAGTGGGTCTGAAGTCACATGTGGCTCTTTAGCACAAGATGAGTTGCTCATGATTGTCTGCCAGCTTGGTGCACTAGCATCAGATCTACAAACCAGCTCTGAAGAAAAGGTCTCCAAAAGTAGCTTTGCAGAGAAGACCAGATATTAATGTCCATACAATGGCAGGTGGGAGAAATACATATTTTTAGCAGTATATAGGATGATACTATTGCTTGATGCTGGATGTAGTAGTGTTGTAAGTGTGCTCTATATGGGAATACCAAGTAGGAGTAAAGTGTAAATCCTTGGATGTAATTACACTGCCTATATGGGAACAAAAAACACAAAAAACTGCACCTCCAAATAGAGCATAACAAGTGTAAATAGGTGCCAGCTGCTATAACTACACGAAACACAAGCAAAAGTATTCAGCAGCACTCTGTAAGCAATACGATGTATGCAAACATAGAATACCTTAATTTAAACTGCATAAATGCTATATGGAATATACTTTATAAAAATGAAGGTGCTTAGTGCAAAAATTGGACAATTCATAGGTGCCCATCAAACAATGGCAAGGTGACCTTTTCTTTGATGGTACCCTATTCTATTTCATGCCTCTCCTGGACTAAAATTCTTAAAATATTTGGGCAGGTAGGATCTGACACTAATTACAACCCCCCTTGGGGCTGATGGGAGGAGAGCACAGTCAGCATAGAAGGCTGTCTATATCCTTTAATATATAATGAGAAATCCCCGGGTGGTTTTAATTAGTGCCAGAAAATTCCTGCCCATATATTTGTAGACTTTTAGTTCAGTAGAGACATGAAATAGGATGGTCCCATGAAGAAAGGTCACCTTGTCATGGTTGATGGGCTCACAAGAATTGGCCAATTTGTGTGCTAAGCACCTTCATTTTTCTAAAGCATATTCCATATGGCAATTTTCCAGTTTAAATGTCGTGTATTCTATCTTGGCACTTACAGAGTGCTGCTGTATTATTTTGCTGTTCTTTCCTATATGGGACAGAGATAAAGGTCTCAATGTGCTTTTTGTGGTAAAGCTTTGGCTATGATCACACCTGTAATGATAGCTTCTAATATCACTACTGTGAGGGAAAAGGAGGTCCTGGATGTGGCTCACGACTACCTCTCAAAGTTGAATGTGGCGCTCAAGGTTTGAAACGTTGGGGACGACTGGGACAAGCAATCAATCCATCACTGATTAAAGTCCATATTGAGACCCCCCCCCTGTGATGGGAAATCATTCTGCTGTGAATGTTCTATTTTATGTTGTTAAAAAATTCAATAAAACATTTTGTAAACTAAAGTCCATATTGAGAACTAAAAAGTAAAGATTGTCAAAAAATATTTAAAGTACAAATCTTTTTGTATAAAGTACAAATCTACAACAATACCATTTGGTATTGTTGTAACAGAAAAATTCCACTCTATATAAATATAAAATAATTTCAACTGTACATTAAACTGCAAAAAGAAAAAAAAATAATCATCGGAATTGCTGTTTTTTGCTCTCTAGAATTCTCAAAAAAATATAATAAAAAGTGATCGAAATGTCACATGTACCCCAACATGATATCAATAGAAACTACAACATGGCATCACCGACAGCTCCATGGACAAAAAAAAATGAGTTTCAGAAAATGGTGACCCAAAAAACCTTTTTGTTTTTTTGTTTTTTTTTTTAAACAAAGGTTCTGAATTTTATTTTTTCACCACTAAAATATAACGAAAACTTTTTATAAGTTTGAAATTGCTGTAATTGTACTGCCATGTAATTTTTACCAACAATGAAAGCCGTAAAAACAAAATCTTAAAAGCAATGGCAGAATTGCATACCGTATTTTCCGGACCATAAGACGCACCCTGGTTTTAGAGCAGGAAAATAGGAAAATAAAATTTTAAGCAAAAAATGGAGTCATGACACACTGTTATGGGGCGAGGATCTGCTGTTGACACTGTTATGGGGGTAATGTCCCCAAATTCTCTACTAAGATACCCCATCCTGGTAATGATCCTCATGACTTGTATATACAGTATATACCCCCAACCTGCTCATATACCCCCATCCTGCTCATATACCCCCATCCTGCTCATATACCCCCATCATCCTTCTCATAATATACCCCCATCCTTGCTCTTAATATACCCACATCCTTGCTCATAATATACCCCCATTCTGCTCATAATATACCCCCATTCTGCTCATAATATACCCCAATCCTGCTCATATACCCCCTTCCTTGCTCATAATATACCCCCATCCTTGCTCATAATATACCCCCATCCTTGCTCATAATATACCCCCATTCTGCTCATAATATACCCCAATCCTGCTCATATACCCCCATCCTGCTCATAATATAACCCCATTCTGCTCATAATATACCCCCAGTCTGCTCATAATATACCCCCATCCTGCTATACACCTCATCCTGCTATACACCCCCATGCTGGTATACGGCCTGTATCCTGTGGCACATAAAAAAAATAAACGTTCATACTCACCTTACCTCACTCCCTGCAGCATCGCTCCTCCTCCCGTCTGTGTCAGCGGCAGCGCCGCTGAGAGGAGCCGTCCCCGTTCCTCTGCAGTACCGCAATCTCCTCCTGGCTGCCGGCGACCGCTGAGCGGAGCCGTCCCCGTTCCCCTGCAGCACCGCGATGTCCTCCTGGCTGCCGGCAGCTGCGTGTGGACACGTGCGCACAGCGATGATGTCATCGCTTTGCACACCGCTAGTCTCCACTCAGCTGCTGCCGGCACAGACAGGAGGACATCGCGGTGCTACAGGGGAACGGGGTCGGCTCCACTCAGCGGCCGCCGTCAGCCAGGAGGAGATCGCGGTACTGCAGGGGAACGGTGACAGGTGAATGTACTGATTCACTGCACCCCGCGCTGATGATGATGCACGGGGGGCAGTGAATACAGCCGCACATGATCACTCCAGGCTATAGTTGCCAGGGGTGATCATGTGGGCCGGCTGTTTATCCCTCGCCCATCATCCTGTCCACCTGTCAGCGGTGAGAGATGATGGGCATGCATATTAAATGAGCGGGTCCACGTGGTCACGGCAGGTGCTACTGCAGCCTGCTCATGCCCCCAATGACCCGCTCCACCGCAGCAACCTCATTCCGCGCAGCCCTACATTCAGACCATAAGATGCATCCTCACTTTCCCCCAACATTTGGAGGAAAAAAGTGCATCTTATAGTCCGAAAAGTACGGTATTTCCACCCCACTTGTGAGGTATTTCCCATCTTTTTATATGTTGTATTGTAAACTGAATGGTGGAGTTTCAAATTACAACTCGTCCCGAAATTAATAAGCTCTTGTATGTCAATGTAGAGATAAAATTGCTATGGCTCTTGGAAGAACTGTGGAAAAACAAAAACAAAAAAAGTCCTGAGGCTTAAAGGGTTTAATACGAGAGCCATGAAGCATGTCATCATTATTTTTGGGATGACATTGCTGCAGCCAGCAGATTTAACAGAATTTGTTGTTTGTCTTGACATCTAAAGGCCCCGTTACACGCTACGATTTATCTGGCGATATGTCGTCGGGGTCACGGATTCCGTGACGCACTTCCGTCATCGTTAGCGACGTCGTTGCGTGTGACACCTACGTGCGACTCCGAACGATTGCAAGTAGGTTGAAAATCGTTAATCGTTGACACGTCATTCACTTTCAAACTATTGTTCATCGTTTGGGACGCAGCAGACATATTGGTACGTTTGACACCCTGCCAACGACGAACAACATCCACACGACTGCCTTGGTCAAATAATATATCGCTAAAAGATTTTGCGTCTCTTGTGAGATCGTTACCTGTAACCGCTAATAAACGACCTATGTGCGATCTCGGCAAATCATAACTGCGATCTGGGCGTGTCACATCGCTACTGAGATCGTCAGATAAATCGTAGCTTAGCGTGTAAAGCGGCCTTAAATCCAAAAGTTGCTACTTATTTCTGTAGTTTTCTCTAGAAGAGCTGATCCTTGTGTGCATCTGCTGGACACCCAATTACTTCCTCCGCAGATTCACAGCAGAAATCAAAGTGTCAGCTTCGGAATTTTGCTGGTGATTAAGCAGCAATTACATGTCAGATTTGCAAATTTGCAATCCGTATGTACCGTATTTTTCGTTTTATAAGACACACCAGATTATAAGACACACCCCAAATTTAGAGATAAAAAAAAAGGTAAAAAAAAAATGAAAATGGGGTCCGTCTTATACTTCGGTGTTGTCTTACCGGAGGGGGGCAGCAGTGGTGGTGAAGCGGGGTCACAGGAGACAGAGGTTGTGCTGGCAACCACGGCGGGTCCGTGGTGGGTCAGTGGCGGCAGCGGCAACTGGTCAGTAGTGGCAGCAGCGGCGGCAGGTCAGTAGTGGTGGCAGGGCAGCGGCGGTGGGTCAGTAGTGGCAGCAGCGGCGGATCAGTGGTGGAGCGGGCCGGTGCGGTGAGTGTCCCATTCTGTCCACGGTCCCGGTTCAAATTATGGCACCTGGAGCGGCATATGCACAGATGGAGCTCTCATCCAAGGGCTCCATCTGCGCACGTGCTGACTCCCGGCGCCATCATTTGAAACTGGGACCGTGGACACACTGGGACACCTGCCGCACAGCCACCGCACCGCAGTCTGCACAGACAAGTAACACAAGATAACACAGTGTACATAACAGGGACACATACGGTATATAAAATCTCAGCATAGGAACATTTATTTTTTTTAATACAATTAATTATGGAACTTAATATTCCAAGATCTATTGAATAAAATGTACTTTGTTTGTGGGACAACCCCTTTAAGTTGATGGGCGGCACAGTGGCTCAGTGGTTAGCAAAGCAGTCTTGCAGCGCTGGGGTCCTGGGTTCAAATCTAACCAAGGACAACATCTGCAAGGAGTTTGTATGTTCTCCCCGTGTTTGCGTGGGCTTCCTCCGGGTTCTCCGGTTTCCTCCCACACTCCAAAGCATACTGATAGGGACTTTAGACTGTGAGCCCCAATGGGGACAGTGTTGCAAATTTATGTAAAGTGCTGTGGAATTAATAGCGCTATATAAATAAAGATTATTATTATTATTGTGCTCCAAGCATTAAGTGCACTGCAACTATATGGCTATGATTTCCTTGTTATAAGTTTATGGAAATACTTTTCACGTCTGGCCTCTGTTGCGGCCATGTAGGACTTTTAGGTGTTTTTATTATATAAAAGTATGGCCGACCGCAGCTGTGTGTATGTCTACAAAGATGAACACCACTGAAACAGAGGCCATACGGAGCCCAAAGTGATGCCATCTAACTCATAATGAGTGGTTCTGTTAGGAATTCTGCCCGAATCACAACATTTTTTTAAGGGGATTACCATGAAATCCCCAACATTGCTGCATAGAGAATAGATAAATGTGACCTGAGTCTTAAGGGCACTTTACACACTGCGATCTCGCTAGCGTACCCGCCCCCGTCGGTTGTGCGACACGGGCATATCGCTGCCTGTGGCGCACAACATCGCTTACACCTGTCACACGGACTTACCTTCCCTGCGACGTCGCTCTGGCCAGCAAACCGCCTCCTTTCTAAGGGGGCGGTTCGTGCGGCGTCACAGCGACGTCACACGGCAAGAAGCGGAGGGGCGGAGATGAGCAGGCGGAAGATCCCGCCCACCTCCTTCCTTCCTCATTGCCGGTGGATGCAGGTAGGAGATGTTCGTCGTTCCTGCGGTGTCACACATAGCGATGTGTGGTGCCGCAGGAACGACGAACAACATCGTACCTGCAGCAGCACCGATATTATGAAAAGGAGCGACGTGTCAATGATCAACGATTTTTGACGTTTTTGCGATCGTTGATCGTCGCTCCTAGCTGTCACACGCTGCGATGTCGCTAACGACGCCGGATGTGCATCACAAACACCGTGACCCTGACGATATATCGTTAGCGATTTCGCAGCATGTAAAGCACCCTTTATACTGACCGTGAGGAAAAAATGTGATTATTCCTTAAAATATTACAAATAAAAAGTTAAGTTGTTCCGGAAAAAAACAAAAAACAGCTGAGGTATATAATCTATCAATGGAAATTTAGGAGGCTCCCATGTTACACGTAAGATAAGGTTCTGGAAAAGCAGCATCCCTTCTCTCCAATTACAATCCAGTGATTTCTGCTCCCCAAGTACATAATTTCTAAAATGGGTGTCACTTTTGGAGGTTTTCCTGCTGTTTCGGGACATTAAGGGTTGTGCAAATGCTGCAAGAAAACGATCTTGGCCAATTCATTGCTTCAAAAGCCAAACCAATCTCCTTCCATGTAAGCCCTGGTGTGTGGCCAAATAGTCATTTTCTGCGACACGTGGGGCTTCCGCACATACTGGAGAAATTACATTACATATAGAGGATCTATAGTCACCTATTATCCTTGTGTAGATGAAAGACTTGCAGCTAATATCACATTTTAGTGGTAAAAATTAAAAATGTAATTTTTATTTATAAAATTCTGTGATGTGATTTTGTGAATTAAAAATTATCAACACAACCCTAGATCACTTCCTTGTGGAGTTTAGTTGCGCAGATGGGGGTACTTGTGGTGGTTTCTGATTTTTTGACAAGTAAGTGGCTTAATAAATTTGTTCTCCAAAAATCAAATGTGCCCAAACTTTAATTTTTTATCACATTTGAGCAAACACTACACTGAGCAGAAATTAAATCATCTATGGGGTCCATTTTCTATTACCTTTTGTTAAAATGACAAACTTGAGACTAAAACAAGATTTTACTCTAAAAAAAACCTATTTCCAGTTATTCCTGTGTAGCTACTGAAGGCTTCACACATTTCCTGACAGCAGTTTTGAAGAATCTTAGGGGTGCAGTGTTTAAAATGGTAGATTTTCTAAGGCATTATAATATATAGGTTATTCAAAGTCACTTCAAAACTGATTATTTCTGTAAAAAATTGGTTTTGTAAATTTCCTTAAAAAAAATTAACAATTGCTGCTAAAATTTTAAAGGGAGTATGTCAGCCCTTAAACTGAAATTGAGCGATTTTGACCTTCATATAAGAGTATTGTACAGATACTGTCGATTTTAATAAATGAGTCTTAAAAAATAGTTTTGTTAAATATTGGAAGGCTTTCAGTGTACCCTTGGTGTGGCCAGGGGCACAGTGCAGTTTTCCATCCCCTCAATTACAGTACTGTGCCCCTTCTCTAATGGTGATTGTCAACGCTTTCGAGCGATGTCTGATCTAACTCTTTAGTCCTACACATAATGACACTGAAGCAAGCAAGTGCCCGCATACACACAGTCAATGTGTGCTGGGGCCAGGTTCTAATCCACCTACCCTGTTTATTGCAGCTGCTCATCACACACAAGATTGCAAAACAGCGGCTCCCGATTCTGACAGGAGAGGTATTAGAATGGGTGCACACCGACACTGTGTTCAAGCGGTCACACCCTGCATGTCATCTCCTCCCAGTTATAGCTGCCACTTACGACACACCGGATCACACAGGCAACTACACACAGGAGAGGAAGAGTGTAATCCTGTGTATAACGAATGGCTGATATATAATATACAATAGAGTGGGATGAGCACTCTGCCTCTACACTGACACAAGGTATGCACATGCTCCGCCGCTGCAGTGTCAGTGTGTGCAGGGCTTAGGAGTCACATTAGGTAGCATTTCAAGGCTAGTACTGACAACCACCATAAGGGAAAAGGCAGCGTATTGTTATTGAGGGGGCGGAATGGTACACCCAATCCTAAGTCGCACCAAGTCCACACCAAATCCCTCTAATTTACATATATAGAAAAACTGTTTTCCTCTACACCTTTATTAAAATCTACAGTACAGGTATGATTTTTATAGGCATGAAGTTCCCTATATGAAGGGTTAATTTCAGTTTTGGAGATAACTATTTTGCATTGTATATAGTTACATAGTTACATTGGTTGAAAAAAGACCTAGGTCCATGTAGTTCAACCTTCCTCCACCAATTACCATATACATTTGGTCACTAAGGCACTTATAACCAACAATGTTGTGTGTACTGAGGAAATCATCCAGCCCTTTTTTAAAAGCCGTTATAGTATCAGCCATTACTACCTCTTGTGGTAGGGTATTCCACAGTCTGACTGCTCTAACTGTAAAGAACCCTTTCCTATTTAGCTGCCGGAATTGCTTTTCTTCCACTCGCAGTGAGTGCCCCCTGGTCCTTAGTATTGTCTTTGGAAGAAATAAGTCATATGCCAGTCCTTTATATTGACCACACATGTATTTATACATATAAATGAGGTCTCCTTTGAGACGTCTTTTTTTTAAGCTAAAGTATGACTATCTGATCTAAGTATATAAGCGTTCTAAGTTTGTAAATTAATAATTTTTCACAATTTTCATCAAAGTTCAGAGATTTTCTTACTGCTAACATAACATAAAGTACAATGTGTCACGAAAAAAAGTACCGTATTTTTCGGACTATAAGACGCACCTGACCATAAGACGCACCCTGGTTTTAGAGGAGGAAAATAGGAAAATAAAACTTTAAGCAAAAAAATGTGGTCATGACACACTGTAATGGGGCGAGGATCTGCTGCTGACACTGTTATGGGGGTAATGTCCCCAAATTCTCTACTAAGGTACCCCATCCTGGTAATGATCCTCCTGCCTTGTATATGATCCTGCTATAAACCCCCATCCTGCTCATATACCTCCATCCTGCTCATATACCCCCATCCTGCTTATATAACAGCATCCTGCTTATATACCAGCATCTTGCTCATATTCCCCCATCCTATTCATATACCCCCATCCTATTGATATACCCCCCATCCATCCTGCTCATATTCCCCCATCCATCCTGCTCATATACCCCCATCCTGTTCATATACCCCCCCATCCATCCTGCTCATATACTCCCATCCTGCTATATGCCCCCATCCTGTTCATATACTCCCATCCTGTTCATATACCCCCATCCTGTTCATATACCCCCCATCCATCCTGCTCATATACTCCCATCCTGCTATATGCCCCCATCCTGTTCATATACTCCCATCCTGTTCATATACCCCCATCCTGTTCATATACTCCCATCCTGTTCATATACCCCCATCCTGTTCATATACTCTCATCCTGTTCATATACTCCCATCCTGTTCATATACTCCCATCCTGTTCATATACCCCATCCTGTTCATATACCCCCCATCCATCCTGCTCATATACCCCCATCCTGTTCATATACCCCCCCATCCATCCTGCTCATATACTCCCATCCTGTTCATATACCCCCATCCTGTTCATATACCCCCCATCCATCCTGCTCATATACTCCCATCCTGCTCATATACTGCCATCCTGTTCATATACTCCCATACTGTTCATATACTCCCATCCTGTTCATATACTCCCATCCTGTTCATATACTCCCATCCTGTTCATATACTCCCATCCTGTTCATATACCCCATCCTGTTCATATACTTCCCATCCATCCTGCTCATATACCCCCATCCTGTTCATATACCCCCCCATCCATCCTGCTCATATACTCCCATCCTGTTCATATACCCCCATCCTGTTCATATACCCCCCATCCATCCTGCTCATATACTCCCATCCTGCTCATATACTGCCATCCTGTTCATATACCCCATCCTGCTCATATACTCCCATCCTGTTCATATTCCCCCATCCATCCTGCTCATATACTGCCATCCTGTTCATATACCCCATCCTGTTCATATACCCCCCTTCCATCCTGTTAATATACCCCCCATCCTGCTATATGCCCCCATCGTGCTCATATACCATCCTGGTATATGGCCTGTATCCTATAGCACAGAGAAAAAAAAAAAAACATTTATACTCACCTTTTCCTCACTCCCAGCAGCCGATCATCTTCCTCTCTGCAGTGTGCAGCACGCGATGTCTTCCTGTCTGTGCCGATCAGCTGATCAGCACAGATCAGCTGACCGGCACAGACAGGAAGACATCGCGTGCTGCAGTGGGACGGCTCCACACACGGGGACGGGTGAGTGTACTGATTCACTGCACCCCGCACTGATGATGACGCGCGGGGGGCAGTGAATACAGCCGCACATGATCACTCCAGGCTGTAATTGCCAGGGGTAATCATGCGGCCCGGATCTTTACTATGCGCGCGTCCCCGCGCATCCCCGCCCACCTGTCAGCGCCGGCTTCTGCGCTGAGAAATGGGCGGGAGGATGGGCGTGCATATGTAATGAGCGGGTCCACGTGGTCACAGCAGGCTGCTACAGCCTGCTCGTGCCCCCGATGACCCGCTCCACCGCAGCACCTCATTCCCCGCAGCCACAGTCAGACCATAAGATGCACCCCCAACTTTCCCCCAACATTTGGGGGAAAAAAAGTGCGTCTTATGGTCCGAAAAATACGGTAATCTCAGAATCACCGGTTTCTGATGAATCACTCCAGAGTTATTGCAACATAAAGTGACACTGGTCAGGTTTGAAAATTGATTCTTGATCATTTTGGTGAAAATTGGCTCAGTCACTAACTGGTTAAGATGATTGGAGCAATGTTCTATTGTGGTCTATTATATTGTTATATGGTACTTGGTAAGTGTGCACTTTATGAAATACAGCTGTACTGCTATGATTTATCTAGATTGAAAAATATATATAAAAATATATATATATATATATATATATATATATATATATATATTGTGAGACAGGGAATATAGCTCAGCTGGGATCTTTGCTTTGGTCCAAGCGAGTGGCTATGGATTCACAGATGACAGCGGCAGACTGGCAGGTTCCAAACAGATACGGGCACTGCCGTGTTTATTGTGTACACCTATCCCTCAGTGTTACACATGCAAAAACAGGAAAATAAACGTCTAAGGCCGTCTGACCACTAACTAACAACAGAATGCTAACTACAAAATAAACCTATGTAACAAACAAAACAGTATTCTCTTACTGTGTGGGTTCCTCAGCACATCCAGTGGAGGTATGGAGTCTCAGCCCCAGCAGCCATGAGCCTGGACTGCTCTCCTCAGCAGGCTCTCTGTTCTGAATGCCTCCTGATTATTTCAGCTGATCAAGTGAGGAATCAAAACCCTGGATTGAATGTGGAGAAGAGAGCAACCAGTCCCACTGCCATTCCTACTGATTGCTCCAGGAAAAACCGAACCCAAAATTACACTGAAATAAACAGGCTTCAGTGACTAACTTATTGCTGAGCCAGATATAACTTTCCCAACTTTTCCCAGCCCATTTGCATGGGCCGACCGCTCCACAATCAATACATGGAGGCATATGAAAAGAACCGAGGGGAAACATACCTGTTCTCTAGTACTTCTCCCCTCGGCATCTCACAATATATATATATATATATATATATATTTGATCATAATGCTACATTGGTTTTAAGAATATGAAATGTATCAAGGTCACTCGATTGTCACTCGCATTGACATTTAAAACATGTAAATAGACTATATTTTTCTGCGTGATGTATCTGTAAATACACCTGTGAAAATGGCGAGGTCTTAGGGAGAAGTTAACAGCTACAGTCAGTGTGACACTAATGACTTAATTTAGTAGCTTTGAAGTGAGAGGTCATCAATGCAAGCTTAGATTTATAGGCAGGGCAACCAAAACAGCAGGGGGAAACCTTTCATGTATTTTTGAAGACTTCAATGCAATCCTTCTGCCAGAAAAAAAAATAATAATAATGTCACAAGCAAGGAATTGAATAAAACTTTGCTTTTTTGTTTCGGTCTCATTTATGGAAACTTGTTTTGTCCAAAGTCGTAAAACAAAAAAAATAAACAATATCTGTCTAATGGCGGTGACTTTGGGTAGGATTACTGGATTTAATAATCCACTTATAGTGCCTTTGCTTTTGCCGGCAGACTGGGACAGATATAAAGCTTCCTCTGTACCATTCGTCTGATCTGCGTGTCCTTGATTTCATGGTTATTACGTGTGGCCGTTTTCTTTTATGCCGTTCATGTGATCATAGAATTATATTGTGTTCCTAAAGTTGAAGTGATTTAGGGATAAAGTTAAACACAGATGTCTGCTCGTATCTTATATTAATAGAATTTAAATTGATCAGGGGGTCCGCACGCCTGGCAGACACGTGTCATTTTGAAAGGTCGGGGTCTTCTACAGCTTCTTCCTTATGTCAGTTGCTTCTAAACTAGTATAAAATCTAAACTAAAAATGTTTTTTAGACACATCAATCTACAAGTCAGACTGTCATAAAATTAATGAACTCCAAACTTAGCTCAGCATTTTTCAACATTTCGCAGGTTAAAGCTAATCAAAATGTTTGAAAAATGTTAGAAGTTAACCCACTGCAGTAAGTGGTATCCTCTTCACTCATGTGCATAAAAACACGCATTGTTGGCTGTCCGCGTGTACGTGTGTGTGTAGGTCATCCATGGACATGTAATGGAATAAAAAGCATTAAAAAAAATATTTTTATGTGTTCTAGATGTTCACAGATGAACAGTAGGGAGATTAAGTGTATGGACAGCTTTCTATTAACCCAAATAAATAAATAATTAAATGGGGAAAAAATGATGTGTGGTTCCCCCCATTTTAATAACAAGCAAAGGTAAAGCAGAAAGCTGTGAGCTGATATTATCAGGCTGGGAAGAACCCTCGTTATTGAGCCCTTCCCAGACTAAAAATACTAGCTCACAGCTGCCCCATGAGATGCTCTAATTCTGGCTCTTCGGCTCAGCTCTTCACGATTGCCCTGGTGCTTTGGCACTCGGGGTAATGGTTTTTGGGGTTGATGTCGACTGTGAAGTAGCCAAAAACCCAGCTGGCATCAATCCCTGGTGTTAGTAATGGAGAGTAATGCCTACCAGGCACCTCCATTACTAACCACTTAATAATAATTATAAAATAATAATAATAATAACCCACATAAAAATAATTTGAAATAAATGCTCGCAAAACTTTCCCTTGATCCCCACTTAGTAAAAATTATAAAAAATCTGCATAGTTCCTCCATAATCCAGTAAATCTGCCAAAGTCAACCGAATCCGTGATTATCCACAAATGAAAACCTGAAGAAAAAAAAAAAACAAAATAGAAAAACAGCAAAACAAAACAATATACTTTTCCTCGCTCCCAATTTTATTAAAAAAAAAAAAAATTACCACACTGGTCTTACCTAGTCCAGTGATTTAGACGAACAAGCTCTATGGAGCTTCCTTCTGAAGCTCCATAGACTTTGCGAAGAGGCACTCCTGGGTCACGCTGCGCTGCACAAGACCCAGTGCCTCTGGAGAGCAGTGACATCAGTGATATTACCGCTCTTCAGAGTCTTTGTGTCACACACATTAGAGTGTGACCTGAAACCTTTGGAAAGCAGTGATGTAACGGATGTAACCGCTCTTCAGAGGTGTTGTGTCTCATGCAGCGCGTGACCTAGAAGTGCCTGTTAGCAAAATGTAAGGAGTCTCAGAACGATGCTCCATAGACTTTGCTCATCAGAACCGCTGGACTAGGGGAAGTGTCTTTTTTTTAATTTATTTGTGTTTGTATGTTTTGGGGTTTTTGTCTCAGGTTTCCAATTGTGGACTATGCGAACCTGCATGTTTGTTTTTTGTTTTTTTTTAATAAAATGGGGAATGAGGGAATGTTTCGGGGAGTGTTTATTATTCTATTTGGTTAAATAGAAGGCTGTACACTCCTATCTATCTATCGATCTATCATCTTTGCACATCATTAACACATAAAAAACATTAATTGTGCATTTTACTCTACTACGTGTCACACAAAGACTACACTGATGTCATCCGTGTGCCATACACGTTTTTCATGGAACCATACACTTGTATTGAAACTTCTCATCTGTGTTGCCCGGAAAAAATGGACATGTCCCCTTGTGTTTCTCATGGACACACATGTGGTTCTCATAGACATGTAAACATCACCAGAAATTGTAATGGGTATATGTGGTATTCATGAGAAAAATAGTTGCTACACGTACCGGACACGCTGACATCAAGGAGGCCTTTGAAGGATTTCCTGTCACTCATTGACTGGTGTAGTTGCAACCATACACTGCAGAAAAATAACTTGCACCATTCAACTAAATTGGGCTGACTAGCTGTTCCTGCACAGAGCTGGGTCAATGGTGCCAATTTGCAGACAAAAAAAAAATCTGAAGAGGGCAGTGAACATTATATGTTTCGGCATCTCTTGTGTTTTAGGGTTCCTCGGTCCCCCGAGGAAGTCATCACGAAACACGTGTTGGGACTGTTCCCCATGTGTGTCTGCGTGTGAGCGCTTATTTACGGTAAGCTCCCTGCTGGGCTATGTGCTGTGGTAATATGCTCTTGGTTTTCTCATTGACTATAACCTTGCTTTAATATATTGAACCTTTGTCTTGCTAACTGTAAACCACTTACACTGGCCCTACCAGGGAGCAAATATGCCTTTTTGCTTACTCTTTCATGTCCATGCAGCCCCACATGGGGATTTTTGTTCGCTTCTCTGTGTTATTTAACCTTTCTACTTTTCACGATTTTCTATATCCCATGTAATATTTACATGCCTGACCCAATAAACAAGTTTTTTATGTGCAACTATGTGCTTCTGTATTGGTGGTTTTTGGGCCATGGGATATGGTATAATATGAGGCAAATCTAAAGACTTCCTTTTCTGCTTTCTTCAATATGTTCCTTGAAGTTGTTGCCTCTTACGTTACTAAGTCCTTTTTGACTGCTCTGGTTGTTGTTAATTGTTTTAGGGTTTCGTTGGTTCTTATGGTCATCTGGTTTTAGCTATATGGTACTATTTTGGGGTAATCTTTAATCAGTAGCTAGTCCATGGTGGTTAGTTTTTATAATCATAAATGCACTTTGCCCTAACCTCATCGTCAGATATGTGATGTAGCTGCTTATCTTTGACTTAGAAGGAAATTAAACGAATCGTCTAGTTAAAGGTGTTGTCCATCAAATCAAACTAGTGTTAAACAATTTGCACGGTCCCGGTCTTTAGCCATGATAGCAGTCAGTGGCTGTTGGATGGTAGCGAGAGAACTCCCCATTTCCTGATTGCATTATCGGTTCTTTTAATTAGCCGGCCTGGGCCATTGTCACATTTGCTTCACGCCACATAGATGATGATGCACCAGGCTGGCTAATCAGAGTAAGAGCCATGGATTCCATCAGATGGTTCACTAGTTTCTGGTCACTATCTTGGCTGATGGACTTGGATATGCAAATCAAGTAGCACCAATTTTACCAGCAAATAAATAATTTTTCAAAGAGCTCAGAGTAGCTTAAAAAAAAAGAGAACTTAGGGTACTTTCACACTTGCGTTTTTTCCCTTCCGTCACAATCCGCCCTTTTGGAAAACAGCGGAATCCGTTAACGGAAGGAAGGAAGGAACGCAGCATGTAACGTTTTTTGAGCGGTGGAATCCTCTATTTTTCACTGCGCATGCTCATCATTTTTTTTTTTTTTAATCACAGAGACTTTATTTTGTCTTTCGGTGGCTGAACGTTCAGCTGAGCGCCCGGCCGCCGCCATGTGAGAGCACTAAGCTGATCGCCCGTCCGCCGGCATGTGAGAGCGCTCAGCTGATCGCCCGGCCGTCGGCATGTGAGAGCGCTCAGCTGATCGCCCGGCCGCCGGCATGTGAGAGCACTCAGCTGGTCGCCCGGCCGCCGGCATGTGAGAGCGCTCAGCTGAGTGCCCAGCAGCCGGGCGATCAGCTGATCGTTTAGAATAGTCTGCTGCCGGTAAAAACTGTAAAGAAGAAAAAAAAATAAAAAAAAAAAGCTTTCCGTTGTTTTGTACGATCCGTTGCATCCGTTGTGCCATTATATGCAACGCATCCTTTGCATCCGTCACACAACGCAATGCAATGGATGCCGTTCAACGCAAGTGTGAAACTAGCCTTAGCCTCACTAATCTCCTGGAGCTCATATCCTGATGCTTAGGCCTCTTTCACACATCAGTTTTTTTGCATCAGTCACAATCTGTCTTGTGACTGATGTGACGGATCCGTCGCAGATTGTGATATGGATTGTGATATGGATCTGTCATACCATAATTTTATTTTTTTTTATATGACAAAGGTCATTTGCCATTGAAAACATATATATGAACCCATCCTGGACACAAGAGAGAGAGAGACAGAGAGAGAGAGTGAGTGTGTTTCTGACCAGGAAGGAATTTACACATCTGAGCATGCTCGATTACTAAAAGACGGATCCGTCACCAGAATCCATTGTTTGACGGATTGCGACAGATCCTGCACCCATAGGCTTCCATTATAACAAACGACGGACGCCCACGGATCCGTCGCCGTCCATTTTTTTGACGCACACAAAAAACGTTCATGTGTACGTCGGATTTGTCGGCAGGACAAACACAACTCAATGAGAAAAAAACGGATCCAGCGCTAGATCCGTTTTTTTTTTCACAAAACAACGGATTGCGACTGATGGTAAAAAACTGATGTGCGAAAGAGGCCTTACCTATTCTCCAGTGGTCTCTGCTTCCTGGTCGCATCTTAACACACTGGTAATAGCAGGATGTGTCTGCTCAACAAATCACAGCATTGATCCTAGTATTTATCTTTTATTTGTTTTTTTGTACCTGATTGCATTGTACATCACATGCCTTTTATCTACACTTCTCTATGGTTTTCCCTTTCCTTCCCTGTCTTTAGAGCAGGGGTGGGGAACCTTTTACTGCCGGGGGCCATTTGGAATTTCCTACTAACCTTTGGGGGCCGCACAACATTATCAACCTGAAAAATAACCCTGCTATATTTGGTCAAACGATTAATTAACTCACCCCTATTGTGGTGGCCGGAGCTGCTTCTCTTTGGTGCGATTGTGATGTTCGGTGATATTGATCATCTTGTTTCTCACAGCTGCTTTTCCAGGTTTATCTCTGTCTGGAGATGCTGGGGGCATACACATCACAGGAGGGGCCAGGGCACATAAATTACAGGAGACACTGGGAGTACACATCACAGGAGGGGCTGGGGCATATACATCACAGGAGAGGCTGGGGCATATACATCACAGGAGGGGCTGGGGCATATACATCACAGGAGGGGCTGGGGCATATACATCACAGGAGGGGCTGGGGCATATACATCACAGGAGGGGCTGGGGCATATACATCACAGGAGGGGCTGGGGCATATACATCACAGGAGGGGCTGGGGCATATACATCACAGGAGGGGCGGGGGCATATACATCACAGGAGGGGCTGGGGCATATACATCACAGGAGGGGCTGGGGCATATACATCAGTAGGGGGCATGGACAGCCCTGGCGGTGGCACAGACATGACTGGGGACACGCACAGCGCTGGGTGGCAGCACGCACTGCACTGGGTGGCAGCACGGACTGCACTGGGTGGCAGCACGGATTGCACTGAGTGGCAGCACGCACTGCACTGGGTGGCAGCACTAGGGAGACAGACAGGTCTGGGGGAACATAGACATCAACAGGAGAGCACGGACTGGGGAGCATAGAAAGCAGTGGGAGGGTACAGACAGCAGTAGCGAGTTAAGAGCACTGAGGGGTGGCACACAGCACTGGGGAGCATGGACAGCATAAGGGGGGCACAGGCAGCACTCACCGTGGCATGGACAGCACTGGTGGCAGCATGGACAGCATTAGGTGGTGCGGACAGCACTGGTGGGGGGGCATAGACATCACCCAGGGGGTACAGACAGCACTAGGGGAGGCACGGACAGCAGTGAGGGGTTACACCGCGCTGAGGGGGTACACAGCACTGGGGTGTACACAGCATTAGGGGGTACACACAGCACTAGGGGGTACACACAGCACCTGGGGGTACACAGCACTGGGGGGTACACACTGTACTAGGAGGTACACAGCATGAGGGGGTACACACAGCACGAGGGGGTACACACAGCACGAGGGGGTACACACAGCACGAGGGTGTACACAGCACGAGGGGGTACACAGCATTAGGGGGTACTCACTGTACTAGGGGGTACTCACTGCACTAGGGGGTACACACTGCACTAGGGGGTACACACTGCACTAGGGGGTACACACTGCACTAGGAGGTACATACAGCACGAGGGGGTACACACAGCATTGGGGGGTACATACAGCACGAGGAGGTACACAGCACGAGGGGGTACACACAGCATTGGGGGGTACATACAGCACTGGGGGGTACACACTGTACTAGGAGGTACACAGCATGAGGGGGTACACACAGCATGAGGGGGTACACACAGCATGAGGGGCTACACACAGCACTAGGGGGTACACAGCACGAGGGGGTACACAGCACGAGGGGGTACACAGCACGAGGGGGTACACACAGCATTAAGGGGTACACACAGCATTAAGGGGTACACACAGCATTAGGGGGTACTCACTGTACTAGGGGGTACTCACTGTACTAGGGGGTACACACTGCACTAGGGGGTACACACAGCATTGGGGGGTACATACAGCACGAGGGGGTACACAGCACGAGGGGGTACACACAGCATTGGGGGGTACATACAGCATTGGGGGGTACACACAGTACGAGGGGGTACACAGCACTGAGCGGGGGGGGCAGCGATGGGTTAAGTACTCGCAGTGAGGGGGAGCGAGAGTCACACACACACAGCAGGTCCGGGAGGCTGGTAAACCTGCTGCAGCTCTTCTGTGTGACTTTATCGCAGCGTGCTGCTTACCCGCCCACCAGAGCACACAGGCCGGGGATAAGCCTAGAATGTATGGGCTGCAGTCAGGTCCTGGAAGTCAGGATCTGGAGAGAGCCCGTACATTCTAGCATCTACCCACAGGGCATAAGGCAGTGGGATTTAAAGGGCCGGCAGCCAGGAAAAGCGCGGCTGCCACCAAAGTACAATGGTCCCCGGGAATGTGCCCGGGGGCCGCATAAAAAGTCGTCACGGGCCGTATACGGCCCGCGGGCCGGAGGTTCCCCACCCCTGCTTTAGAGGGATGATGTCTCTCATTCTGTGCACCAGATTGTGCAGTTCTTGGCAAACAGATAACCAATGTCTTAGGCTAGGTTCACACTTCCGTTGTTTTGCTTCAGTCACAATCCGTCGCCTTGAGGAATTACGGTATCCTGCAAAATATTTTGCAGGAATCCAGTTTTTCCCCATAGACCTCTATTAGCGACGGATTGTGACTGATGATGCTGCGTTGCATCCGCTGCGTCGCGGTCAGTTGTTTTTTGACTGATCGCCGGGCAGGAGCAACGCAACATGTAACGTTTTTTGAGCAGCGCGATCCGTAGGATTTCGCTGCGCATGCGCTCTCTGGCTTCCTGCACCCGTAACCAGGATACACATCGGGTTACTAAGCAATGCGCTTTGGTTAGTTACCCGATATTTACACTGGTTACGTGTGCAGTGAGCCAGCGCTAAGCGGTGTACGCTGGTAACCAAGATAAATATCAGTTAACCAAGCAAAAAGTGCTTTGCTTTTACCCGATATTTACCTTGGCTGTGCACGGAGCCAGACACTTTACCGCTCGGCTCCGCCCCCTCCTGCACTCAGCATGTATATACATACACACACACACACACACACACACACACACTTGTCCTGCAGTCCCCACGGCACTGCTCCACCCACCCCGAACTCTTCCCCCCTCGCACTCCGCCCCCCGCACACAACGGAGTCCGACAAAGAATTCTGTTCTTTGTCATCCGTTGTACAGCACATCAGTCACATGCGTCAAGCGATGCATGTGACTGATACAAAACAACGGAAATGTGAACCTAGCCTAAGTAACAGAGCTGTGTTGGAACAATCTCAGCAGGTTGCGTCCTTCCTGGTTCTCCAGCACCTTTCTTATCTGACTGCTCTCAATAATACTTGCAGCATTTTGTTCTAGCTTACTCTACACCATGTTCCAAATTATTATGCAAATGATATTTTTCTCTGATTTTCCTAAATGGTTAGTGCAAAAGACTGTCAGTGTAATATAAGTCATCACCCGTTAGAGTATACATCGAATGTTATTGAAGAAACCTCCCAATAATAACAGTATAATCTTCAAAATTAAAAAATAAACCTCAAAATGCACTGTTCCAAATTATTAGGCACTGTAGAGTTTCTAAACATTTTATATGTTTTAAAGAACTGAAAATGCTCATTTGTGGAATTTGCAGCATTAGGAGGTCACGTTCACTGAAAAATAAAGCTATTTAAATCCAAAACATCCTAACAGGCCAAGTTAAATGTTAACATAGGAGCCCTTCTTTGAGATCACCTTCACAATTCTTGCATGCATTAAACTGTGAGTTTTCGGAGAGTTTCTGCTTTAATTTCTTTGCATGATTCAGAATAGCCTCCCAAAGCTGCTGTTTTGATGTGAACTGCCTCCCACCCTCATAGATCTTTTGCTTGATGATACTCCAAATATTCTCTATAGGGTTGAGGTCAGGGGAAGATGGTGGCCACATCATGAGTTTATCTCCTTTTATAGCCATAGCAGCCAATGACACAGAGGTAATCTTTGCAGTATGAGATGGTGCATTGTCATGCATGAAGATTATTTTGCTTCTGAAGCCACGTTTCTGCTTTTTGTACCATGGAAGAAAGTTGTCAGTCAGAAACTCTATATACTTTGCAGAGGTCATTTTCACACCTTCAGGAACCCTAAAGGGGCCTACCAGATGTCTCCCCATGATTCCGGCTCAAAACATGACTCCTCCACCTCCTTGCTGACGTTGCAGCCTTGTTGGGACATGGTGGCCATCCACTAACCATTTACTACTCCATCCATCTGGACCACCCAGGGTTGCTCGACACTGATCAGTAAACAAGACTGAAAATTAGTCTATATGAATGCCTGGGCCCACTGCAACTGTTTCTGCTTGTGAGCACTGTTTAGGGGTGGCCGAATAGTAGGTTTATTCACCACAGCAAGCCTTTGAAGAATCGTACACCTTGAGGTTCGAGGGACTCCAGAGGCACCAGCAGCTTTAAATATCTGTTTGCTGGTTTGTAATGGCTTTTTAGCAGCTGCTCTCTTAATCTGATGGATTTGCCTGGCAGAAACCTTCCTTATTCTGCCTTTATGAGCACGAACACGTATGTGCTCTGAATCAGCCACAAATCTCTTCACAGTACGATGATCACGCTTAAGTTTTCGTGAAATATCTAATGTTTTAATCCCTTGTCCAAGGCATTGCACTATTACATGCTTTTCTGCAGCAGAGAGATCCTTTTTCTTTCCCATGTTACTTGAAAACTGTGGCCTGCTTAATATTGTGGAACATCCAGTTTTCCTTTTATTGGGCTCACCTGGCAAACTAATTATCACAGGTATCTGAGATTGATTTCAGTGATCCAATGAACTCTGAGACACAATATCATCAATGAGTTTCATTTAATAAAAAAAAAATATAAAATAATCGCTATGACACTTAAATCCAATTTGCACAATAATTTGGAACATGGTGTACTAAGGATGCTTCCTTATACTTGGTCAACTGCTCCACAACCACTTTTGGTGCCAAATCCTTCTCTGTATTTCTATACAATCTTCTCCTACTCAGGATCGGTGCGACACCACATTCAAGCTTCTAAATGTTGCAACAGCTGACCTGTGCCCTAATAGTCCTTAAAACAGTGCCCAACACAGTGTCTCCACACCACACATAAAACCCTATACAGAGGTGCTATACAGAGCAGGGCAAACCATGCAAATAAAGAAAGAACTAATTGTAAGTTACAAGTTTCCTAATGCGTAAAAGATTTTGAAACTATGGCTCAATATTCAAAAAGATAAGGGAGAGTCCAGCTCACCAAGGACTGACCTGCTGGTTGTAATCAAGGATCCTACGCACGGAATGAGGCTCGGTAACCATCCAATTAGAAATAGAAAGAGGAATTTCCAGCGCCAGGAATAGATTAAAAATCCTTTTTTATTGAAAATAAGGTAGTAAAAATCCAGCAGATACCATAGTAGATGTCAGAAAGATGGCAGAACAACGCGTTTCGACGCTTCAGGTCTTAGTCATGTTCTGAACATGACTAAGACCTGAAGCGTCGAAACGCGTTGTTCTGCCATCTTTCTGACATCTACTATGGTATCTGCTGGATTTTTACTACCTTATTTTCAATAAAAAAGGATTTTTAATCTATTCCTGGCGCTGGAAATTCCTCTTTCTATGGCTCAATATTGGTCAGGAAAACAAAATCTTAAAGGGGTTATCCAACCCCACACTTTTAACCAGGTTACAGTGGTGTAATATTACCCTTACAAATTCCCTGTTGATTTTGTATTCAAAATGGAGTAGAGAAGGGGTTAAAGCTGCACATCAGCCAAATGAAACTGTAGAAATGATGAATAATATCTTTCTTTTATTCTATCGGTCTACGCGTTTCGAGGTCAAAAACCTCTTCCTCAGGACCAGTACATCAACAAAAGCATCATGCTTGACTCAAACAAGTCATTGTTTGAGTCAAGGTGAACAGAGACCAGGGAGCCAGGCAAGCTTTGGAATGGGAGCAGTAAGGAGATTAATGAGGGGAGAATGACTCCTTTGCCTTTTTGTACTAGTTTCTTTTATACCTGTTGCTTTGAAAAATTGTCAACGGGTTGGGTAAGCCCTTAAAGAAATCTTTGATATTTTTTTAAATAGTTAAAAAACAGATATTTTTTCATTACATTGCTTCCTATTTGAACTGGTGTTTTTATTTACAATAGCTATAATTTGTTGTGTTTCCTTAACCTTTAATTTATTTCTAAAATTAATTTTCCTGTTTGTTTTTTTTAGTTAAGATTCACTTTTTATTTATACATTATTTACGTATTTCAACTGTTTTTAAGAAACTTATCCTGTCTTTTCTTTTTAGGGTTAACCCCAAACAATACTAATTTAAAAGGTATTTTAAGGGAAAAACGGAGTTCAGAAGGTACCATATCTTCAAGTGAACCAAGTCCTACACACAGGTAAAAAGTTTTTTATTTAGTATTTTATTTCTTTTTCGTTTTCGCTTCCTGTGAACTAAATCTAAAATGAGAGTTTAAGTTTTGAATGGCTTGGCTACATTTTTTCACGAAGCCCAGGTATTGTTGTGCAGCTGTTGTGTTCTCATTTTAAGACTCAATTGACATTGCACTGAACCTCAAATTAACGTGTACAGCTGCTCTCCGTAGGGCTACTTAGAGACCAGACAAAGGCAGTTGTCAGGCAGAGAGCAGACATAATGCAGCAAGAGTCTTGAAGAAATAAAGTGGTGTATTTATTCTAGTTGATATTGACAGAATGTAAACCAAGCTTCATTCAATGCATTTTGTTTTTGTTTAATTCATTACCGGACTTATATCACTTTCCCTTTTAATAACCATTGTACCAATTCTTCAGATTGTAGCCATTTAATTTATTAAATTAAATCAACCGCCTAGGTGTTCCTACCAAATGTAAAAAAGAATGGCGGAAGAGTGGATTTTTTTCATCAATAAGTGCCATCATGTTAATTAAATTAATGAAAATATTTCATTAAGTTGCGGTATATACTGAATACTAAAAAAAATTATCAAACATTGCATTGTAATATGTCAATCATTACCTATTCTATATACACAATGTTAAAATTAATAGAACATTTAACTCACACATTAGATCTCTTTGAATGTAAGATTCATGCTAAATATCTTTACTTGCATGAATTGTGTAATTTATTGAGAACAATAGGATATATCGGAGGTCAATGGCTGGAAAAAAAATTACATAAACAATAGGAGTATGACAACCAAATAAAAGTATTAAATATTGGTATAAAAACATAAATATTAAAAACCAGTAAAATGAGCATGTCAGGATGAAAGGTTCTCACTAGTATCTTGAAAATCTCTTTTATATAGATAAAAACAATCATTTATTAGATATGCATTTAAAAACAAGACAGACAACATATACACACAGGTATGGGTGCCAAAAAGTGCAAGGGCATAGAAAATAAAAATGTATACCACAAAGGATGTATACTTTAAAAGATGATAAAGGTTTACACTTAAAACAAAAAAGGAGGTATAAAAGGGACTATAGTAAGGATAGCAGTCCTATACGGACAAAAATGTGTATGTGTACATATACACACACACACATATATATATATATATGTATATGTGTGTTTGTGTGTGTGTGTGTATATATATATATATATATATATATATATATACACATATATATACAGTACTGACCAAACGTTTGGACACACCTCCTCATTCAAAGAGTTTTCTTTATTGTCATAACTCTAAAAATTGTAGATTCACATTGCAGGCATCAAAACTATGAATTAAAACATTTGGAATGAAATACTTAAAGTGTGAAACAACTGAAAATATGTCTTATATTCTAGGTTCTTCAAAGTAGCCACCTTTTGCTTTGATTACAGCTTTGCACACTCTTGGCATTCTCTTGATGAGCTTCAAGAGGTAGTCACTGGAAATGGTTTTCCAACAGTCTTGAAGGAGTTCCTAGAGATGCTTAGCTCTTGTTGGCTCTTTTGCCTTCACCAGCTCACCCCAAACCATCTCGATTGGGTTCAGGTCTGGTGACTGTGGAGACCAGGTCACCTGGCGTAGCACCCCATCACTCTCCTTCTTAGTCAAATAGCCCTTACACAGCCTTGAGGTGTGTTTGGGGTCATTGTCCTGTTGAAAAATAAATTATGGTCCAACTAAACGCAAACCGGATAGAATAGCACGCCGCTGCAAGATGCTGTGGTAGGCATGCTGGTTCTGTATGCCTTCAATTTTGAATAAATCCCCAACAGTGTCACCAGCAAAGCACCCCCACACAATCACACCTCCTCCTCCATGCTTCACGGTGGAAACCAGGCATGTAGAGTCCATCCGTTCACCTTTTCTACAAAGACACGGTGGTTGGATCTCAAATTTGGACTCCTCAGACCAAAGCATAGATTTACACTGGTCTAATGTCCATTCCTTGTGTTCTTTAGCCCAAACAAGTCTCTTCTGCTTGTTGTCTGTCCTTAGCAGTGGTTTCCTAGCAGCTATTTTACCATAAAGGCCTGCTGCACAAAGTCTCCTCTTAATAGTTGTTCTAAAGATGAGAAGGTGTGTCCAAACTTTAGTGCAAAGAGTAGCATAAAGGGCAAGATCTGAGTGGGAAATAGTCAAGAGGAACACCCCGACACATGTTTTTTCTGCAGCTTCTTCCCGGGGGTGATTTTAGGGCAAGAGCAATAGCTAATTATATTTACAACTCACCAATGGTGTTTCATTATTACAGTATTACTATCTCTTTGAGGGCATTTTTCTCCTTGGGGATAAATATTTGCTACTTTATGTTGTTGATACAATTTGACATTTTGATATTTGGGCTTACCTTGTAGATTAGTTCTCATATTACTTGTTTTTTTTTTATGTATATTATTCTACCAATAAAGATGTATTACTTTCTATTTTGCTGACATACTCCTGTTTTTGTTTCTGTAATTTTTTCTACATTTGAGAAGGGCCCTTTATCACTTTGATCAACTATAGGTATTCATATAATCCCTGTATCCAAATCACTCAGAATATCAAAGTAAAGCAAACTGAAATCACAGGTTGATCCAATTTGCATGAACTTCTTTACAGCAAGGTATAATGTGACTCAGTAGTGTGTATGGCCCCAATGTGCCTGTATGCACTCATGACAATATCTGTGCATGCTCATGATATGATGGCAGATGGTGTTTTGGGGAATCTTCTTCAACACCTGAATCAGTGAGCTCCTGGACTGTCTGCGACACTACTTGGTGGCATCAGATGCACTGATTCAGGTCTGGTTGAGGATCAGTCAATTCCATCAAGGCTTTAGTCATTCAGCAACTGACTACACCCTCTGGCCACATGTGGTGGAGAACCTAGAGGAACCCATGGCTCAGTGTATTCATCCTGGAAACAAATAGTATTCAAGGTACCATTGGCTATTACATGGACATTTGTGCAAAGCTTCACAAAGATATCCTCCCAAAACCAGTTGATGACCAAAATTGGGCAAGGTGGATGATTTCCCAGACAGCATGATGTTCACCATAACATCTCCAATCTCTATCACCTCTATCACATGTGCCCAGTGTGAGCCTGCTCTTATCTGTTAACAGAATGAGGTGTTGATGGCAATTCTATTTTTCTCTGGCCAATTGTCACGTCCTCGCCGGAGTCCGCTCCTGCGACTTCTGCTTCGGTCACCAGGTGTTGCCGTATTCCCGCCATGGACTGTGCTGGTGATAGGAGAGGAGTCGGTGCCAGTGGCTCTGGTGGGCGCAGTCTCCGCTCATCCACTAAGCTGGGTTTCCCTGGGACCTTTTGTACCATTGGCAGACTGTAGGTGGCGTGTGTCTTCCAGCTGAAGTTACCACGATTCAGCTACAGCCAATGGGAAGACACCACGCCCTTCTAATTCCCTCTCTTTTCTGCTGGTCACTGCCAGAGATAGTTTTGTATTCCTGCTAGTGTCTGGTTCCTGTTCTGTTCTGACTATTTAGCCCAGTGTTTTGGCCTCTGCCTGCTCATTGACTACTCTCCTGTCTACCGTTTTTGTACCTTGCTGCCATCTCCGGTTTTGACCTCTGCCTGGTTTCCTGACTACACTCCTGCCTGCCGATTTTGTCCCTTTTTGTGCCTCCAGGTTTGGACCCTGCCTGATGACCACTCTTTCCTGGATTGCAGCCTTCCATAGGCAACAATCTCCTGGACCTTGTGTAATTCCAAATCCCTGTACAGGGGTTAAAGGGTTTCAGGGTTCTTGAGATCCTGCCCACTTGATGGCTAGCCCTAGTCTGTCCGTGACAGTCATCCTGACTCTGTGGTCAAGGGCAGATGTTACACCAATGCCAATTGAGCTGGATGGTGCTCGGCAGTGAGGACAGGTTTCGTTGCAAATCATTAGGCCCCTATGTTACCCTGGATTGTATTTCTGACAGTTTGGTCATGCACATCTTGAGGTCATTTCGTTGGGTTTGCACTGTGCTCTCATTGTTCCTACCAGTAAAAAGGTGCAGATATGGGTCTAGTTGCTGGCTTGATGCTCTTCTATGGACCTATCCAGCTATTATTGTGTACCTGCCATATCTTGGTATCTGCCCCGTAATATTGTTCTTGGATATATGAAAAACCCTCTTGTCATAGAAATATATATATGTGCCTGGAGGAGGTGGATTACCTGTGCAATCTGAATGGGATCCAGGTACTGCCTCATGCTACCATTAGTGCCTAAAGGCCCCGTCACACTAAGCAACATCGCTAGCAACATTGCTGCTAACGAACAACTTTTGTGATGTAGCAGCGATGTTGCTAGCGATGTTGCTGTGTGTGGCATCCAGCAACAACCTGGCCCCTGCTGTGAGGTCGTTGGTTGTTGCTGAATGTCCTGGGCCATTTTTTAGTTGTTGCTGTCCCGCTGTGAAGCACAGATCGCTGTGTGTGACAGCGAGACAGCAACAACTAAATGTGCAGGCAGCAGGAGCCGGCTTCTGCGGAGGCTGGTAACCACAGTAAACATCGGGTAACCAAGAAGCCCTGTCCTTGGTTACCCGATATTTACCTTCGTTACCAGCCTCCGCCGCTCTCACTGTCTGTGCCGGCTCCTGCTCTGTGCACATGTAGCTGCAGCACACATCGGGTTAATTAACCCGATGTGTGCTGTAACTAGGAGAGCAGGGAGCCAGCGCTAAGCGGTGTGCGCTGCTCCCTGCACGTGTAGCTGCGTGCGCTGGTAACCAAGGTAAATATCGGGTTGGTTACCCGATATTTACCTTAGTTACCAAGCGCAGCATCTTCCACGCGGCGCTGGGGGCTGGTCACTGGTTGCTGGTGAGCTCACCAGCAACTCGTGTAGCGACGTTCCAGCGATCCCTGCCAGGTCAGGTTGCTGGTGGGATCGCTGGAGCGTCGCAGTGTGACATCTCACCAGCAACCTCCTAGCAACTTACCAGCGATCCCTATCGTTATTGGGATCGCTGGTAAGTTGTTTAGTGTGACTGGACCTTAAGACACTGGCAATATGTAAAACTAGAGAAGAATAAGTCAGGAAGGATAAGAAGAGAGTAATTGTTTCTGGTCATCGTCTGCAAAGCCCTTCCCTTTTTGTGTATTGTCTTGCTGTTGCCTCTCTAGTGCTCATATTTTAACTTTAATTTGCACCAATGCAGATTAAATAAATGTATAATCGCTTTTGTCCCCTAATTGGACTGATTGATATTTCTGAAGTTTAATTCCTGTGATGTTATACTGTGATTACATAGGTTTTCTTTTCAATATATTTAAATGTGGATTTTACATGTATAGAAACATTAAACACAGATGAACTGAAGAATATGTAATTCTGAGTCTGCTCCCTAATGTCCCTATATGGGTCCTTCCCCTTGTCACCATCATATGCCTAGGCCCTTGCATCCCTGAACTCACCCTGGCTAATCAGGAGGCTGGGGAGAGCTCTAATCTCACCACTGCAATAATACAACACAAGGGAATGGAGAAAGACAGAGGAAAAATAGACACAAAAAGAAGAACACTCCAAGCTCCTCCAATGCAGCTAAACACCACAGCTGCAATTGTCACAAGTCCACAGATTCTTCCATAGACAGGTTCCCTCTCAAATTGGACAGCACAAGAATATGATTCTATAACCAGCATCAAGATGGTAAGACACTTGACTTTTTATAGTGAAGGGGAGTGGCCACAAAGAGCTGCACCTGAGATGAAGACTACAAAAGATAGCTAGATAGGAAAGAATCCATAACCCCAACAGCATGAACAGAATGTAGATAGATTCACACACAAGCTGCTGACCTGTACAAAATAAGGTGTTGTGTCCTTCTGGTCCCAGACTCGCCAGAGGTCTCCTCAGAGCAGGACACACACTTGACAGGTAGTTACTAACTGCCTGCCTGTTCTGGCCAGCACCAGCTTAGAGCAGTAACGGACTGCTCCTCCCCGTGGTCCTCCTGCTTCACCTGACCTCATTTGAACAGAGTAGTTTTTCCTCTTCCAGGCTGCTTTGTCGATGGGGAAATGACTGCCAATGTCCTGCTTATTGACAGCTGGCTCCCCTGGTCAGCACGACATCAGTAACTCCCTTTGTACAATCTGTGAACCCTCTAAGCCGGCAGAAATCTGTGCTGAGCAGAGCAGGCAGAGAGTTAGCAACTACCTGCCCTGTAAGTTCTTAGTCCTGTAAGAAATAATACAAAAGTTACGGATTAAATCTAACTCCAATTAACAGGCTTAATTTGATGGTCTCATTTAGAAATCCGTGTTTACCAGTGCAGCTTTTTTTTTTAAAATGGCAATATATCAGATTTGATCATTCAGCTTGAGGAATATTTTTTTTATATTGTTTTGCATAATTGTTAATGTTATGCATGTTAAATACATCTTTTTCCTGCTGTTTGCACTTATAAAACACTCCTAGTGAGCAACACCTACACCTGCTCCTTGCAGAAACAGGGTGGTTACCTTCATTGCCTGCTAAACAGCCACCAAACTGCACACACACCTAGATTGACCAAGTTCATCCACATCCTATATCAATATTTTATATATCTGAATATCTTGCATTCTCTAATTCATCTGCTATCCATCAAGCTAGTCTATCAATAAATTCTACAAAAATTCCTCAATGATAAATTTATACTTAGAAACCTTAACACGGAACTTAATGTAGACATGGGTGTAATTTAAAATTTCCTTTTATGTCAGTTTAAGGCTATGTTAACACGTTCAGTATTTGGTCACTGAGTGTGGCCTAATGTGAATACTGTATGTGATTGTTGGCTAATGGTGTAAAAAGAAAAATACAACATTGGACATGTGGTTTGTGCACATAATTTCTGCTACTTTTTTTCTAAAAAGTATGTGGAACTTTGCAAAAAAAAGAAAGGTCAGAAAACTGGTACATCGTACCTGAAATCAAATGACAACTGAAAGATGTGCCACATGTAATCGTTCTTTATTAGTGATGGGTGGACTTGTAGATACCCGGGATTTGTGGGTTCAACCGGGTTTATCTGACTGGACACCAGTCCCCATATAAGTCTATGGGGACCTGAATCAGGAGCTTAAAAATGGTGGTAGAAGGGATAGAGAGATTGGAACAGGCGCTTTATACATACAGAGTCTCCCGCGCTGCTTCAACACTACTTCCGGGTCATTAACCTCATACATATGCACTGCTTGCCCCGCCTACCAGCAGTCCCCGTGTCTCTGGTTGAAGTAAGATGTGCCCCCACCCTGTGTGGCAGCGTGCCTGACTGTTTTCAATCAGAAACACTCTGTGTGCATCTCTATTGTTGTAAAAATAAATTAATAAAAAAATTGGAATTGGGTCTCCCCATGTTATGATACCTAGCCATGATAAAGCATATGGCAACAGGCTGCAGCCCCCAGCCATGTGCTTGTTTTGGCTGTGTATCAAAATAAGAGGGACCACGTGTGGCTTTTTTTTTTAAATGATTTAAATAATTTAAAAAAACAAACTTGCATGCGGTCCCGCACAATTTTGATACCCAGCCATGATAAAACTGACAGCTGGGAGCTGGTATTCTGAGGCTGGGGAAAACCATGCTTGTTGGGACCCCGCAGCCTGAAAATAGCAGCCTGCGGCCGCCAAGAATTGTCATGTCTTTTAGATGCGACAATCCCGGCTCTTTACCCGGCTCATCCTGATTGTCCTAGTGCAGTAGCAATATGGGTAATAAGGGGTTAATAACAGCTCACAACTTCCACTAATCCCTATATTAGTAACGGGAGGCGTCTATGAGACCACACATTACTAATCTGTAAGTGAAAAGAAATAAACACAATCACCGAAAAAAATACATTATTTGAAATTAAATACAAAAAAACACACAAGGTCCCACGACGATTCCAGCTCTGCTACATCTGAAGTGACAGCGCGCGGGCATAGAACATGACTGCCCGCTGTGAGCTTCAAACAGAGAATGACTGAGCCACGGCAATGAGCGGTGGCGTCACTTAGTTTATTTATTCAGTTCAATGAGGTCACCTAAGGTCAGGTTACCTGCGGTCACAGGTGGAGGACCGTGAAAACCTTCAGCTGTGATTGTAAATAAACTAAAAAACAAAAAAAGACAGTTTGTACTCTGAAGTGCTAAAGTATGAAAACTATGAATGTCTGACTATAGACATGCATTACTGCTAAGGGAAATCTAAGGAAAATGAGATATTTAGCATATAGAAACGGCCATTTGTATATCTGCCCAGTTGCCACGTCACGGCATATCTCGTAACTGGGTACCTACTCTATGCTGAAGCCTCTCTCTGGGTTAAAAAAAACCTTGCATGTATGGGCAAGTAGGAACCTGCTATATAGGATAAAATCACCTGTAGCACTTCAGAGTGCAAACTGTCTTTTTTTGTATTTTATGTGATGTTCAGTTATGCACCTGTTCACATTTCAGTTTGATGAGTGCCGTCAGTCTTTTTGCAAATTAAACTAAGTTCAATGAGGTCACCTGAGGTCAAGTTACCTGCGATCACAGGTGGAGGACCGTGGGAACCTCCAGCTGTGGCCACAAATAAACTAAGTGACATCACCGCTCAGCGTGCAGCTCATCGTGGGACCTCGTGAGGATTACTTTGGACCTGGTTGTTTTGGAGGTTAATAAAGAAGTGAAAGAGGGTTTGTTTTTATTATATTTTGTCCAATAAAGGATTTTTTGGTGTTTATTTATATCTTTTCACTTACAAATTAGTAATGGCGGGGGGTCTCATAGACACCTCCCATTACTAATCTAGGGCTTAGAGGCATCTCTCAGCTGTTATTAACCTCTTATTACTGCTATTGCCACCGCACCAGATCAATCGGGATGTGCTGAGTAAAGTTCCGGTCACATGTAATGGATGCAACAATAATGGGTGGCTGCGGGCTTCTATTTTTAGGCTGGGAGGCCAAATAACTATGGGCCTCCCCAGCCTGAGAATACTAGCTGTTGACTTTATTCTTGCTGGGTATAAAAATTAGCATGGACCGCACACCTATTTTAAAATTATTTATTTAACTAATTCAATCTCATTTGATTAAGAATATCGACGTTATTATGTTACAAAACTCTGGAATGCCAGTCATCAATAAGATATAATATACTTGCTTTAGTTTATTACATTGATAATGAAGTACTCATGGACTAAGAAGGAAATTTTTTAGAATCTAAATTTCTTTGACTGAACATTTGAATATAGTAAGTCATTTTTATTATTAAATTATCCCAATTCGAAGGGCAAATCTAATCTTTTTACCACGTTTTGGTTCCTGTCGGCTGTTCTTCATATTGTGTTTTAGAATTTCTTAGATTATGTCAACAGTGATGAGTATGGATACTTGAGTGAAGAAAGGTCTCTGGAAAGGGAACATTACAATAGCTACACATCCAGAACACTATGTTAATTATTACTGATCGCTGCCACTTAATTAATGGACTTTCCAGATGAGCTAAGAAAAGCAACAGTACAATGTACAAGTCATAGACACTCAGCAAAACGCATGAAAATTTGATCTACAGCCATAGCACTTGTCTATGGAGTACAGTGATATATTTATCCATAGCAATTATTCCTCTGTGCCGGCCTGAAGACTGACTATAGAGCTTCCTTTATTTTATGTATTTTTCTTCCTTTTCCTTTTGCTGATCCACATAAATCATGCGTAGTCATAAAAGACTATACTATTAGGGAGCACCCACTTACCGGATTCAATGGGTCTCATGTATGAGCAGGATCAAAAGTAAATCCAACATTAGTCAATAAAAAGTACGATGTGGAGACATGTAATTGCAGGAAACATCAGGAACAATTTATAATACATTGATCAACAGTTCATTCTGTGCGCTTTACATTCTTTATAGATGATATAACTTGTGCATTATTTTTTCTTACTTTTTTTTAATTTTGATCAGTTCCAAAAATAAAAACCTTCAAATTATGCTTTTATTTACAGGCATACTTTTGATTATTTTCTGCTTTTAGAATTTCATTCAGTAGAAAGTATTATTATGAAATAACAGCATTTCTTTTAAGCTTTTTAGAGTAAAACTTTTTATTGTTATTGTTGATATTTTTTTTTAGGCTCTCAAAACATTAAAAAATGAAGTATTTATGTTTTTAACATGGCCGGTTCAGCATATGTAGTACATTTTTTTTTATTCATGTGGCTCACTTTTCAGCTTTGTGGTGTAGACTGTGACATGGTAAGCTGAGTCATGTCATTATCATTAAAAGCCAAAGGCTTTAATGAAAAGATAGTAGCATTGTACAAACACAAAGGAAGACAGCATTTGTGCTTTAGATAGTGGTGCTGATGCTCTGCTTTGTAAAGCACAAGTGATCAGAAGATCGGAGCTTCAAGTCCCTTAAGGAGACTACTAAAAGCAATAAAAACTGTAAAAAAAAAGTTTTTAAAAATATGAAACAAGAAAAACACAAGTTAAAATCACCCCCTTTTGCCCAATTGAAAATAAAAATAAATAAAAAAGAAAAAAAAAACATATTTGGTAAATGCCCTATCAAAATATAAAATCAATTAATCTGATCGGTAACAAAAAAAAATCAGAGCTACAGAATTACGTTTTTTTTGTTGTTGCAACATTGCAAATAAACCACCTTGATCAAAACATCACATCTATACAAAAATGCTATGATTAATTATAATTTAGAACGCAAAAAATAAGCCGTCACTGAGCCCCAGAACCCAAAAACAGAGACTGTTACTGCCATTTTCCGAGGCCTTTAAGATTGCAGTTCTTTTATATATATTTTTTTTTTCTAAATAAAATAAATAAATAAATCTTTATTTTTATATAGCGCTAACATATTCTGTAGCACTTTACATACATCAGGAACACTGTCCCCATTGGGGTTCACAATCTAAATTCCCTTTTTGAAGTGTGGGAGGAAACCGGAGAAACCAGAGAACCTGGAGGAAACCCGTCCTTTGTGGGATTGAACTCAGACCCCAGTGACGGCAGTGCTAACCACTGAGCCACCCATGCTGCCCAAATAGTACATGAGGTTTTGTAGATATGTTTTGAGCATATGTAAATCATAGAGGGTATTCCCTCCTCCCATTCAGAACTGTTCGATAAGGAGAGCCTGATGTATTGAAAACAAACTAAAAGAATAAGTAACAATACACATACAGATGTAAACCAATATGCAAATGATGTACCTCTTGAAAAAATAAATAAAAATATACATGTATGTGTCATATTTTTATATATATATATATATATATATATATATATATATAATGTACTCTCCTGAAAAAGTATTCATACCCCATGAACTTATCCGCATGTTTTTCTACGTTAAATCCACAATCATAAATGTAGTTTATTGAGAGTTTGTATGATATGCTAACACAAAGGAGCAAGTGTTTGTGAACTGTAACGTCAATGAATCATATTTTCTAAATATTTCAAAATTTTAAATCTCTAAATTGTGATGTGCATTTGTATTCAGCCCTCTTGGCTCAATGCTTTGTAGGTCCACTTTTTGCTGCAATTACTGCTGCAAGTGTTTTGAGGGATGTCTCTACCAGCTTTGTACTTCTAGAAGCTGAATTTTTTGCCCATTCGTTTTCACAAAATACAGTAGCTCTAGCTAAGTGAGATTGGATGGTGGCGTCTGTGATCAGTAATTATCAAATACTGCCTCAAATACTCAATGGGATTTGAGTCTGGATTGTGATTAGACCATTCACACACATGAATATGCTTCGAGCTACATCATTCCATTGTAGCTCTGGCTTTATGTTTAGGGTTGTTGTCCTGCTGGAAGATGAGCCTACAGTCTCAGGTCTTTTGCAGACTCTAACAGGTTTTCCTCCAGGATTGCTCTGTATTTAGCGCCATCTTCTCATCAACTCTGACCAACTTCCCTATCTCTGCAGAAGAAAAGCATAATCCTGCCACCATCATGTTTGATAATGAGGATGGTGTTTTTAGGCTGATGTGCCATACAGTGTTAGTTTTCCACCACACATAACGTTTCCATTTAGCCCAAAAAGTTCTACAGTGGTCCCATCTGACCAAAGCACCTTCTTCCATGTAAGACGCCAAAAGACTTGCAGCAGTAATTGCAGTGAAAGGTGATTGTACATAGTATTGACTAAGGGCGGGCTGGAAACACATGCACGTCACAATTTTCAGATTTATATTTGAACTATTTAGAAATATATTTTGATATTTACATCACATAAAATCCCCATAAAATATATTTACGATTGTGGGTGTAATGTGAAAAAAAAATGTGGAAAAGATCACAGGGTATGAATACTGTTTCAAAGCAGTGTGTGTGTGTGTGTGTGTGTGTGTGTGTGTGTGTGTGTGTGTGTGTGTGTGTGTGTATATATAAATAGATATATATATACATATATCATATGTGTGTATATATATATATATATATATATATATATATATATATTTTATACAGCACAGACCAAATGTTTGGACACACCTTCTCATTCAAAGAGTTTTCTTTATTTTCATGACTCTGAAAATTGTAGATTCACATTCAAGGCATCAAAACTATGAATTAACACATGTGGAATGAAATACTTAACAAAAATTGTGAAACAACTGAAAATATGTCTTATATTCTAGGTTGTTCAAAGTAGCCACCTTTTGCTTTGATTACGGCTTTGCACACTCTTGGCATTCTCTTGATGAGCTTCAAGAGGTAGTCACCGGAAATGGTTTTCACTTCACAGGTGTGCCCTGTCAGGTTTAATAAGTGGGATTTCTTGCCTTATAAATGGGGTTGGGACCATTAGTTGTGTTGTGCAGACGTCTGGTGGATACACAGCTGATAGTCCTACTGAATAGACTGTTATAATTTGTATTATGGCAAGAAAAAAGCAGCTAAGTAAAGAAAAATGAGTGGCCATCATTACTTTAAGAAATGAAGGTCTGTCAGTCCGAAAAATTGGGAAAACTTTGAAAGTGTCCCCAAGTGCAGTGGCAAAAACCATAAAACGCTACAAAGAAACTGGCTCACATGAGGACCGCCCCAGGAAAGGAAGACCAAGAGTCACCTGTTCTGTGGAGGATAAGTTTATCCGAGTCACCAGCTTCAGAAATCGCAGGTTAACAGCAGCTCAGATTAGAGACCAGGTCAATGCCACACAGAGTTCTAGCAGCAGACACATCTCTAGAACAACTGTTAAGAGGAGACTTTGTGCAGCAGGCCTTCATGGTAAAATAGCTGCTAGGAAGCCACTGCTAAGGACAAGCAACAAGCAGAAGAGACTTGTTTGGGCTAAAGAACACAAGGAATAGACATTAGACCAGTGGAAATCTGTGCTTTGGTCTGATGAGTCCAAATTTGAGATCTTTGGATCCAACCACCGTGTCTTTGTGCGACATAGAATAGGTGAACGGATGGACTCTACATGCCTGGCTCCCACCGTGAAGCATGGAGGAGGTGTGATGGTGTGGGGGGGCTTTGCTGGTGACACTGTTGGGGATTTATTGAAAATTGAAGGCATACTGAACCAGCATGGCTACCACAGCATCTTGCAGCGGCGTGCTATCGCATCCGGTTTGCGTTTAGATGGACCATCATTTATGTTTCAAGATGGACCATCATTTATGTTTCAACAGGACTGTGACCCCAAACACACCTCCAGCATATGTGTAGTGTGTATATATGTATATATATATATATATATATATATATATATATATATATGTGTGTGTATAGTTTATGTAAAATATACATCGTTTATATAGCTAACAATTCTAGCAAATGACAATTTGTAAAAAAAATAATTCTAATTTAAAATCTGATCTACCATCTGGGTAAACGGTTGCCCTCTGTTTTGGACTCCCCTACAAGTAGCCCTCTGTGTTTTTCTCCACAATCTGCTTTCCATGCCATCAGTGTTTTTTAACTTGGGAATACACTTTTCTTTTTTTTTTTTTTTTTTTTTAATGTCCCCAAATTCTGACAATCAATAGATGACAATGCTGTGCTCCTCTTCCCACGGGTTCACGCTAGATACTTGGTTAAGCGAGTTTATTTTGATTTTCTGTCTCAGTCCTTTGTAATATGGCTCATCCTCATTTAAAGTGCCTCATAATGCCGTCCTCCTTGTTACCCTTGAAGTTTTATTTCCCTAACAGCTGAGGGATAATAGTCTGGGGGTTTTTTGTTTTTTTTTATTTTAAGTTTCGCAGCAACACATGGTTAGGCGTACTTGACATCAGTCTTGGAAGGGAGAGATTAGGTTGGTGAAAGAGACGCTTGGTGTAGACAGAAAGCAGGGAGCTCAGGTGCTCACTTATTTGTGATTGACATGCAGCGAAATTTCTTCCAGGCTTACTTTTAAAGATTCCACTTATGGCAGTCACTTCTTGTGCTTTATTGCTTTTACAAGTGGTCTCGAAAACCCTGTACTTGAAAATAAACATAACAGTGCTGTTACTGCTGTGGTACTTTTTAAAAAGTCTTCTTTGCTCTGTTTTGTCAGTGAGCTGATGAGTGACATCAAAGCAGACCCCGCTGGACCTAAATTAAAAAAAAAATGGCTTCCTCTGATGTCCTAGAGACAATAATTATGATGTGCCAGTTAAGTCCAAACTACAGCTGAGGGATTTTACTTTAAAGCAGAGGATTGGGCGCAAAAAAATGCATTTATAGCTCTTTGTCTGCCACCTCATTATGTGTGGGTCTGATTCATTAAGTAATTGGTTTGCAGTTGTTTACATGAGTATTAAGGCCTTCTATTCATAAGCCTTTGAGAGATACATTGTGCAAATGTTGCATGTTATGAATGCCGAATGAGGGGCAGGGGGCCAGTCCTATTGGCTAAACACTGTACTCTGTTGAAAAGCAAGAGAAAGGGATTGGGTGCTGCTTTGCATAGCAATGACTTTGCTTTAATAAGCTTTACAGATTAATACACACAAGCTATAAAAGATGCAAAGAGATACTCTTAGCACATTTAAACATGCTCATTTCACTATTGTGGTACTGGAGACTGAAAGAATCGAGTTCTTTCATATTCATTTTTCCCTCCGTCCTATGTCTTTAGAGGAGGAAACTTAATAGAATCCGATGTTTATTGTATTATAAATCAAGGGACAGAGCAAGATCTGCAACAGTTTATTATTAAAGATTCATTCAATGTAAATCTTTTTCTGCCATTGTATTTTCTATAGCAAAATCATTTTGTGGTTGAATGGGGATAAAAGGCGTAATGTGCAAAGAAGTGAGTCTTAATAGGACGCTGCTCTCTGAGTAAAGACCACTTGTTCCCCTTTGTGCAGGAGAACATGCCAGCTTCCTCCTCTTCAGGACGCCCGGTTCAGCCCTCCACCATTAAAACGCATTCTGTGGCTTTCCCATAAAACATTTGTAGGCAAAACATATATAAATCCATCAGGAAAACACTCGCCCCTGGCTGCCAAAAAGAAGACAAGATAAAATGATCAGAGCACAAAGCTAAAGCAAGAATAACAGAACCAGAGATGGTTAGTGCAGTCACTGGCAAATTCTGCACTGACTGCTTTGGATTAAGGCTGATTTTCTGGAAACATTTACTACAAGGCAGTGTGTGTGTGGGATTTTCTCTGTGTAATAATGAACAAGCCAGAGGAGGTCGCTAGATGCTGAGCCTTACTGACCGGGAGAGCCGGACCCGAGAGTAGAGGATTCTATCTATTCATCTGTCCACAACACCGCTATCTATCTACAATGCATCCATCTACCATCGATCTCTCGGTGTATCTATCATCTACATCTCTATCTATCCATTGATCTCTCTGTGTATCTATGATCTGTCTCTCTATTCATCTGTCCACAACGTACTGTATCTATCTATCTGTTCACAACACATCTTTCTATTATCTATCTACAATGCATCTATCTATGATTTATTTATCTCTCTATTCATCTGTCCACAACATATCTATCTAGCTATCATTTTCTCTATATCTTATCTATCAATCTCTATCCATCTCTTTATCTATCTATATATTATCTATCATCTATTATCTATTCATCTATCTATGATCTACCTATTATCTATCTATCATCTATCTACTGGTATCTATCTATTTATCTATCTCTCGATCTATTCATCTATCTATTATCTATTATCTATCATCTATTATCTATCTATCTATGATCTACCTATCTATATATCTATCTCTATTCATCTGTCCACAACACATCTATCTATTATTTATTTATCTATTAATCTATCATATATCTATTCATTTACCTAAATAGCTGTCTATCTACAATGCATCTATCATCTACATCTCTATCTATCTATTTATCTATCTATCCCTCTATCTATCTATCTATTTCTATCTATCTATCTATCTATATCTATCTATCCCTCTATCTGTCTATCTATCTATATCTATCTATCCCTCTATCTATCTATTTATCTATCTATCAATCTATCTACCTACCTAGCTTATCTCTCTATCTATCTATCTATCTATCCCTCTATCTATCTATCTATCTATCTATCCCTCTATTTATCTATCAATCTATCCCTCTATCTATCTATCTATTAATCTATCATCTATCTCTCTATTTATCTTTTCATCTGTCTATTATATCTCTCTATCTATTATCTATATTTTCTATCTATTATCTCTCCCTCTATTCATCTATCACATATCTATCGATTCATCTGTCCATCTATCCCTCTATTATCTATCTCTATTTATCTATCTCTATTTATCTATCAATCTCTCTTTTCCAAAATGTATCTATCTGTAAATCTGTAATACACACACTTATTTTCTTGAACATTTTTATTTATGTTTAATGTATTTGGTTATTTACTTATTTATTTCCATTACTTTTGGACACAAAGCCCAACCTACCTAAAAAACACAAGAATCTAGGAAATACATTAGCGCCTTCCTTCAAAGAAACTAATCAATCTTTCTATTACAACCATGGATTTTTATGTTTCAGATGTTCATTGAAATAATTTCTGATTTCTTGTAGAAAAAAAATTCTTAAAAGAAAAAAAAAGCAGAAACAATTTACTATTAAAATGATTTTCTGTTTTATGATAAAACCCTTAGCATATCATTCATGGTTGTGTATTTATGTGTTGATATCATATTGATCTTCAACGCTTTCTTTACATGGGTTTGAATGGGGTCGTACATTTTCACGTAATGAGATATGTGGAATAAAAAAAATGGAAAATTTTCGTCCATAATTGTTTTTTTTTTCAAATGATGTCACATAGTGTTTATAGACGATGAAAAATGTTTTTCTTTTTTAATAATTCGGCATGCGCCTGTTTGTTATGCTCTTCTAATAAAGTGGATTACAGTGGGCATTTAACTCTAGTGATGGCTCCATGTACTGTCAGATCATTTCTCCATCCTTCTGGTACTCTTTGCAGTTCCTGAAAATGCCCATTAGATGTCAGTAATATACATATTTTTCTTGCTCCTCGGCTGGCAGACATGCCCCATTACTGATATACATCCACACACTAAGTTTTCATAACTGTATAATCCACTTTGACCTTCTTTCTCTTCCCCCTTCCCCTGTAGATTGTAAACCCTCGCTGGTAGGACATTGTATTCTTCTGTATTATTCTGTCACACAATAAGATGAAGCTTATTGCATTTACTTGTTTTTTATTGTTTATTCTGCTTATTTATTTAAACTCTGTGTATTTCATCTGTACAGTAACATAGGAGTTAATGGCGCTATAAAAATCAATGTTAATAAGCTTTTGTTTGTCTGACCTTTCTCTTGTTTGTCCTCTATAATGTAAGAACACACATGATCCCCATACAATACTTATGCTAATATTCTCCATACTTCGGTGTTCTCATGAGTACGATTTCCAGAGAACATGTATGTTTGACTATTTATCAATTTACAGAAAAATACCTTCCAATCTCCAATTATCACCTCCCCACTGAAACTATTTTTCTTTTTTGTTTTTCAGTTTTTAACCTCTAAGGGGTACTTTGCACACTACAACATCGCAGCTGCGATGTCGGTGGGGTCAAATCGAAAGTTGTAATGGAATCCAGCTCACCCACGTCTGACCTCACCGCACCTCAGACTCGGATCCGGCCCTGCCCCGGCCGCAGCAATGATAAATGAAGGAAAGCGATCCAGCTGAGTGACCAGGTGATTTATTCAGTGCAATACAGACATGGCATAGTCGTGGTTATCCACGACTATGCCATGTCTGTATTGCACTGAATAAATCACCTGGTCACTCAGCTGGATCGCTTTCCTTCATTTCTCAATAGGAAAGTGACGCACATACGGCGTCGCTGTCGACATCGTAGTGTGTAAATCGTTTTTGATACGATTAACGAGCGCAAAAGCGTCGAAATTGTATGATCGGTGTAGCGTCGGTCATTTCCATAATTTCGGAAGAACTGATGTTACGATGTTGTTCCTCGTTCCTGCGGCAGCACACATCGCTGTGTGTGAAGCCGCAGGAGCGAGGAACATCTGCTACCTGCGTGCCGGCTGCAATGTGGAAGGAAGGAGGTGGGCGGGACGTTTACGTCCCGCTCATTTCCGCCCCCTGCTTCTATTGGCCGCCTGCCGTGTGATGTCGCTGTGACGCCGCACAACCCGCCCCCTTAGGAAGGAGGCGGTTTGCCGGCCAGAGCAACGTCGCAGGGTAGGTAAGTGCATGTGAAGCTGCCGTAGTGATAATGTTCGCTACGGCAGCTATCACAAGATATCGCAGCTGCGACGGGGGCGGGGACTATCGCGCTCGGCATCGCTACCATCGGCTTGCGATGTCGTAGTGTGCAAAGTACCCCTAATTGTTCTAAGAGCCATTGCTTTTTCTTTTGTCAACGTTGTTTTTGCAGGACCAATTTTGAATTATAACATACATTATACTTACATAATGTACAAACACTGGGGAGATCCAAGTGAAGTAAAATGGTGAAAAAATACATTTCTGCTATTTCTGTTTTTATTTTTAAGGGGTTCGTTATGTGGTAAAAATGACCCTTGTAACTTAATTTCCAGGTCAGCACAAATACGTCAATATTAAATTTGTATTTTTTTTCTATTAAATGACTAAAAAAGGAAACTTTATTAAAGGCAATCTGTGAGCAGGTTTTTGCTATCATAATGTAGGCTAGGAGATTCTGAATCCAGCAATGTATCACTTAGATTACTGGGTATAACCATTCTGACACAATTAGTCCAGAAATCTGCTCCCTCCCTCACCAGGCTCTGTATGTACAATGTCTATAGACAGTGAGCTGCTATTCACAGCAGGGGACATGCTGGAACAGCTGACCTACTGTTACGGCTATATGCCGGAGGCTTCCTCTCTCTCGGGTCAGAATGAGGGTGCCTCCTGTCTCTCTGCTTCCCAAGAGCCATTATGTGGGTGCTGCTCCGCCTCGGCGACGTTCTCAGCGGTTGGCCCAATCCTCCGCTGGCTACTGGTGATTGTCCAGAGTCTAAGTGTGGAAAACGGGGAAGTGCACATGCGCGGACCCAGTCTAAAGGTGGCTTTACACGCTACGAGATCGTTAAAGCGATCTCGTTGGGGTCACGGAATTTGTGACGCACATCCGGCCGCTTTAGCGATGTCGTTGCGTGTGACATCTATGAGCGATTTTGAATCGTCGCAAAAACGTTCACAATCGCTCCTCGGTGACATGCCACCCTCTTCCCAATTATCGTTGCTGCTGCAGTAACAATGTTGTTTGTCGTTCCTGCGGCAGCACACATCGCTATGTGTGACGCCGCTGGAACGACAAACCTCTCCTTACCTGCGTCCACTGGAAAAGGAGGAAGGAAGGAGGTGGGCGGCATGTTCTGGCCTCTCATCTCCTCCCCTCCTTTTCTATTGGGCGGCGGTTCAGTGACGCTGCTGTGACGTCGCTGTGACGCTGAACGAACCGCCCCCTTAGAAAGGAGGCGGTTCGCCGGTCACAGTGACGTCGCAGAGCAGGTATGTGCGTGTGACGTTGCCGTAGCGATAATGTTCTCTACGGCAGCGATCACCACATATCGTGCCACCGACAGGGGCGGGTGCTATCGCACGCGACATCCCTAGCCGATGCTAGCGATGTCGCAGAGTGTAAAGCGGCCTTTACTCTTTGGCCAATGCGGATGCACGTGACGTGTCATCTTCAGATTGGCCATCTAACATCAGCTTCCCTGATGACGTGGCTTCACAGAATTGGCCATAGGACATCAGCTACGCTGATTGGGTGGGAGCTGAGACTAGGCGGTGCTTAGCTTATATAGGGTCGCCGCTGTCGCCAGACAGCACTCAGTCTTTACTTGCCTTGCGGCAAGAGCGTCTCTTAGGCAGATCTCTCATTAATCACTACCTAGTAGTAGTAGCCGATGTCTGTGCAGCCTAGTGTATTGATACCCACAATCCTACTGGCAGTGACCGTGCCGGTAAAGCCACTGTCGTACCTGAGCCTGCTTCACCTATTCCAGTATAGCAGCGCTGGTTAAGCGTACTGCTACCCATACCTTTACTTTATTAGGCAGCAGCGTTTGTTAAGCAAGCCATTGATCTGAACCATATGATTTGTAGCAGGTGCTACTGTGCAGGTGGGCATAGAGTGGCACTGCTACATTTGCGATTTTGTTCGTTAATTGGCACTAGGTTTTCTACCATGGTGTGGTCATTTTGACCTCACAGTCGTTACTGTAGTGTTAAGCCCACTTTACACGCTACTATATATCTTACGATGTGTCGGCGGGGTCACGTCGTAAAGCCCGCTTTACACGCTACTATATATCCTACAATGTGTCGGCGGGGTCACGTCGTAAGTGACGCACATCCGGCATCGTAAGTTACATTGTAGCATGTAACAGCTACGTGACGTCGCTGTGACGCCGAACGTCCCTCCCACTCCAGGAAGTGGATGTTCGCCGCCCACAGCGAGGTCGTATGGACGGGTAAGTACGTGTGACAGGGGGTTATTAGATTGTGCGACACATTCAACAAATTGACCGTGTTGCACATACGATGGGGGCGGGTACGATCGCATACGATATCGTATGCTTAATTGCAAGGTGTAAAGCAGGCTTAAGTGTGCAAATAACACTGACCGTTTTGCACCCTGTTAATTTGAATCTAATTTTACTGAAGTCAGTAGTTGTCCGTCTAGCTCTCTGGGCTCTAAGCAACTTTATTCCATCCATAGCACGGTGGATCCCGGGTTAAGCTTAGGATTGTATGTACCATCTTCCTCCTAAACTGCCAACCCCATAACGCCATGTCCAGTAATGATAATCTCCTGAAGCTAAAACAAACATTGCAGGTAAACAGCAGCAAAGACCTTGATAATAGAGGCATTGCTCAAATCTGTGTGTTAACCCCTACAGCATGCGGTCTACATAGTGATGCCCTTTAAGGGTAAGATACACAAATTGAACTCCATCTGGTCAGTCTAGGATTCGTGCTCCCTTATTTATCTATCATAGCTGGCTTTGGTTATTCTGGACTCTAGGTCATTTTTTCCCTTACCATTCTTATGTCCTTTCTGTTTGTAGTCTCGTCTGTGTGTTTTCGTGTTACTTATTTACTACATTGGCATAGGAGCAGTGAGTGGTTTAATAACAGCTAATGTTCCAGTCATTTGGTAACACTGATGTATAGCAAATATTTTTCTGCTGCATTATTTGGAGTATTTTATGCTACTGTAATTCATGTTGGTTAAATTATAAATCTGAGTTAAAAAGTTTTTTTTACTAATACATGTAAAATCTGAATAAAGATATAATTAAAATAAAGTCTGAACATTTTCCAAGGCCCTTAACTTTTTAAATGTCCTTTGATGCAGCTGTAATAGGGCCTGTTTGGGTAAATGCCGAGCTCTGGCTTTTAAAGGGGATGTACCAATTTATTCATGCTGCCCAAACCATGCACAGCATGAAGTAGAGCCTGGCTGTGCCATTTACAGTCAGATAAGTTTGGGAAAAAACTGTTTGAAAAGCTGGATGGAAACTATAGGGAGAGACCAGACTAGGCTGATGACGTCCCCGGCCGGTTTCTCCACGCACTCCACCAGTTGATTGACAGGTCTCTTTTGTTTTTTTATTTCAACCTCTTCAGCCATGGACGATTTTCATGGGTTTTTTTTTCTTAATGTTTTGATAGCAGTGTTGCAGTGCCAAAAAAAAGGCATAATTCTGGTGTTTTGATTTTTTTTTCTCATTGCCCCATTTACCGATCAGATTACTTTATTTTATATGTTCATAAATCAGACATTTTTGAATGCAGCGATACTAAATGTATGGGGTTTTCTTTAATCATTTTATTTTTAATTGGTTAAAAATGGGGGGTTGATTTGAACTTTTGTGTTGTTTTTTTCTCTATTTTTTTAAACTTTTTTTTTTTTTTGTTTTTTACTTTTTACAATATTTAATAGACCTCTCAGAGGACTTAAAGCTGCAATCGCCTGGTCACCTGTACTATACAGAGCAGAGCATCAGCATTTCTCTGTATATCACGATTTCTTATGACCGCTGATTACAGGCCAGCGAGATCACAGAAGGATCGTGATGATAGGTATAGGGGGTCATTAACTTACCCCCGGCTTCCATGACAAACCAATGGTGTCCACGATCCCATGATAGCCGGAATCACTGATTTGGTTCCTGTCTGTGCGTGTTAAATGTCGCTCTCAGTGATTGACAGCAGCATCTAACTGGTTAACAGCCACAGTTGGATCTCGGATCATGTCAGCCATCAAAAGCAAGGAACGATACAAGCTCCGCATGTGAGCTCTCATCAAAGGCAGGGACAGAGCTGATGACTTAAATAGATGTCATTGGTCATGAAGGGGTTAAAAAAAATCTGTAACTTGCTCAAAAATTTGAGTTAAATACTGTGTAACCATCCTTGAGCTTCTCTGTATAGTATATGTATATACTGATACTGTTCTTTTTTTCTGTTTTGCATCTTCTCTGTGAGCATGTGCTTGCATCTGTCGATCACAGCTCGGCAGCTGATCACAGCGATACTCGGCTCAAAATGTGAGTTGAGTGTCCTGTGTATGATCTGCGTGTGGTCTGCGTACGGTGTTTTTTTTTCTCACATAGCATCCGTATGAAATTCGAGCATCATGCGGGTGCTATGTGAGTGTTAATGCAAGCAGCGTCAGACTGGCTACCGGAGGAATCTCCAGTAATACCAGGGCTGGCCGCGGTTACCTGCACTGAACTCCGGAGCTGTCACCTTAGCTCCAGAGTGCAGCCCGGTCTGTCCGCAGCTGTGCTGAACTGAACAGCAATCGCCGGGGAATCAATCACTCGGCGCTCGCTGTTCAGGCTGAACTCCGGAGCTCAGGTGACAGCTCCGGAGTTCAGTGCATGTAACCGCGGCCAGGACTGGTTTTACTGGAGATTCCTCCGGTAGCCAGTCGTACGCTGTATGCAAAAGTCAATGATCCGTGTGACATGCGTATGCCATCTGTATGACATGCACATGCCACCCGTATTCTTTTTTTTTCTCGCTAGCATTGGATTGCATGGGGGTGCGAGAGATGAGACTCTGTGAAATTGCAGCATGCTGCGATTTCACTGAGAGCACGAGTCGTGCTGTTAAAAATTTAGCAAGAGGACACGGCCTCATTAATTAACACTGGTGTAAGTGTAATCCAATTTTTTTTCTGATCGCACTCGCACATGGAAATCGCAAGTGGAGAAGAGCCCTCTGGCAGAGTCTGGCAGAGACGGATGAAAGTTCATGCTCATAGAGAAGACTGAGAAGAAATGCCCAGTTTGACTGCAAGCAGAAATTTCACATACTGCGCTTCAGAAGAAGCAAATATGAATATCTCTGCAATGGAGCAACACAAAGCGGAAACCAGAGGCAGAAACGGGGAAATTCCGTGATTTTTACAAGGTATTTGACTGAAAATTATTTTGAACAATATTTATGGTGCTCAAAAGTGGGGCATTTCGGAGACCCGTGGCCACCATGATAACCCATCAGCACCCTGTGATGACTTTGCGAAGGCCAATGATTGCGCCACCAGGATCACATTAAATAAATGCCTATATTGGCAGCATCTAATTAGTTAAGCAGTAGCAGTCAGCATCTGCTTCATAATGATATACTGAATCATTTAGGGGGAAGAGGTTTTGGGGAACTGTTGCCATGGCCATATTGTTTGACCTGCATGAGAGACTGAACAGATTGATACATATCAATGTGGGAAAATATTCAGTGTAAATTTTTATTCATTTAAATTTCTGCTCGTTCTATGCCTGGGAGTCCAGTAGGCGGTCCAGAGTAATAAAAAGAAGGCTGCCAATCAATGAACAGATCAGCAGTACTAAAGGGAACCTGTCAGGTCCCTTATCCACCCAGAACCACCAGCAGTTCTGGATGCATATTAAAAGTCCCTGTCCCAGCATATAGTAGCATAGATAAAGAGATCTTTAGAAAAAGTATTTCTAAAGAACCTTTATGATATCCTAATCAGGGACTAAAGATCTCATTATCTATGCTACTAGACACAGGGACGGTTAGGCAGGGATTAGCAATATGGACCCAGAACCCCAGAACTGCTTGTGCTTCTGGGTGCATATTGGACCTGACAGGTTCCCTTTAACGGTTCTCAAACATGCATTTCTGTTTGCCAAACTGTCAACCGCAGATTGTAAACTCTTATGGACTATTGTTTTATTTTTGTTCATTTGTTTTGATTACCTACTATACTTAGGGCTGAGCGGATCCGGACTGTGAAAGTCCGGATCCACGTGGTTTCAATGATATCTAGGTGCCGGACCCGGGCGCGGGATTCCAGGTGCATGATCCGGATTCAGCAAATAAAGTAAAAATAAATAAAACAACAATTAAGCGTCCGTTTCATACTTACCGAGACTCGGTGTCATGGCGGCATACTGCTTCCGGGTCGCGCTTTCACTTCCTGTACTGTGCACGCAATCACACAGCTTTCCGTGCTTTCCCCGCCCACCGGCCGTCCTCTCATCTGTGATTGGCTCCTGGCTGACGTGCCCCCAAGCCTGTGACAGTCTCTGCTGCGGTCATCGCTTATCGCGGCTCAGTAAATGGCTACACTCAGAGCTGGCAGTCTTCTCTATGGCTGTTCGCTCTGAGATGTAGCAGAGCTAGATGTGTCGCAGTGCTGGATGTGTCATCGTGTGACATCTTGTGGATTACGCCGGAGCTGGAGGGCTGTGTTTGGGAGTTAATAAAGTGGTGAAGGAGGGCACGTTTTGTACTTTATTTCAAATAAAGGATTTTTCTCTGTGTCTTGTCTATTTACTATTATTTACAGGTTTGTGATGCAGGTATCTGATAGACGCCTGTGGCATCACAAACCTAGGGTTTAGTAGCAGCTGTGCGGCTCTATTAACCCCTGCTATTACACCGATTGCCACCGCTCCAGGGCAATGGAGAAGAGCTGATATTGCACCGGGATTGTCACATCTAATAGATGCGGCAATACCGGGTGGCTGCGGGCTGAGAATATACCGGCCCCCAGCCGGCATTATCAAGGCTGGGGATGAAAACTGGGAGGGACCGCACTTCGTTTTTTTTTTTTAAATTATTTATTTAAATTAAAAAAAAAAAAAGCCGCATTCGAGGGATTCCTACGAGTCTGACATCGCAGCACAGCCACACACTTCTGACAGGAGCGTCCATGTGTTTATAGGTACAGTACAGACCAAAAGTTTGGACACACCTTCTCATCTTTAGAACAACTGTTAAGAGGAGACTTTGTGCAGCAGGCCTTCATGGTAAAATAGCTGCTAGGAAACCACTGCTAAGGACAGGCAACAAGCATAAGAGACTTGTTTGGGCTAAAGAACACAAGGAATGGACATTAGACCAGTGGAAATCTGTGCTTTGGTCTGATGAGTCTAAATTTGAGATCTTTGGATCCAACCACCGTGTCTTTGTAGAAAAGGTGAACGGATGGACTCTACATGGCTGGTTTCCACCGTGAAGCTGGAGAAGGAGGTGTGATGGTGTGGGGGTGCTTTGTTGGTGACACTGTTGGGGATTTATTCGAAATTGAAGGCATACAGAACCAGCATGCCTACCACAGCATCTTGCAGCGGCGTGCTATTCCATCCGGTTTGCGTTTAGTTGGACCATCATTTATTTTTCAACAGGACAATGACTCCAGGTTGTGTAAGGGCTATTTGACTAAGAAGGTGAGTGATGGGGTGCTACGCCAGATGACCTGGCTTCCACAGTTACCAGACCTGAACTCAATCGAGATGGTTTGGGGTGAGCTGGACTGCAGAGTGTAGGCAAAAGGGCCAAAAAGTGCTAAGCATCTCTGGGAACTCCTTCAAGACTCTTGGAAAACCATTTCCGGTGACTACCTCTTGAACCTCAGCAAGCGAATGCCAAGAGTGTGCAAAGTAGTAATGAAAGCAAAAGGTGGCTACTTTGAAGAACCTAGAATATAAGACATATTTTCAGTTGTTTCACACTTTTTTAAGTATTTCATTCCACATGTTTTAATTCATAGTTTTGATGCCTTCAATGTGAATCTACAATTTTCAGAGTCCTGAAAAAAAAGAAAACTCATTGAATGAGAAGGTGTGTCCAAACTCTTGGTATGTACTGTACATGCACGCTCATGCTCAAAGAACGGCAGGCTGTAAAAAGAAAACAAAATCCTGCCAGCAGGTGGAAATTTGGTGCTGAAATCTGGTGCAGACGATTTCAGCACCAAATGTGTACCTCCTGGCAAAAAACTGCAGCAAAAATTGCGGGAAAAATAACCGCGGCAAAAAAATGCATCAAAACACCGCATTTTTTTGCCAGGAGGTGTAGATTGGATGCAGGAATATGGTGTAAAAATTTCAGCACCAAATTTGCATCCCTTGGCCCAAAAATAAAAAAATAAAAATTCTGCCAGCAAGTGGAAATTTGGTGCTGAAATCTGGTGCAGACGATTTCAGCGCCAAATATGCACCTCCTGGCAAAAAACTGCGTAAAAAATTGTAGAAAAATAACCGCGGCAAAAACCGCTGCCAAAAACAAAGCGGCAAAACACCACATTTTTTTTGCCAGGAGGTGTAGATTGGATGCAGGAATATGGTGTAAAGATTTCAGCACAAAATCTGCATCTCTTAGCAAAAAAAACCTGTATTTTTCGGCTAGGAGATGCAGGTCTGTGAACTCAGTGAACGCCACCTGAGGTCAGGTTACCTGCAATCACAGATGAAGGACCGTGGGAACCTCCAGCTGTGACCGGAAATGACCTCAGTGAAGTCACCGCTCAATGTGCAGCTCATTCATTCTCTGGAGCTCACAGAGAGTGGTCGGTCGTGCCTCTCTCTGTGATATTCAGATGTAGCAGAGCTGCAGCGGCATGGGACCGCCTGTGGATTACGTCGGAGCTGCAGGGTGTTGGGGGTTCTTAAAGTGGTGAAAGAGGGGGTGTTTGTATTTTATTTCAAATAAAGGATTTTTCTCTGTGTCTTGTTTATTTACTGTTATTTACAGATTTGTGTGATGCAGGTATCTGATGGACTCCTGTGGAATCACAACCTAAGGTTTAGTAGCAGCTGTGCGCTGTTATTAACCCCTGCTATTACCCCGATTGGCACCGCATCACGCCACCGGGAAGGGCCAGTATTGCATCGGGATTGTCACATCTGATAGATGCGGCAATACCGGGCGGCTGCGGGCTGAGAATACCAGCTCCCAGCTGCCGTTATCTTGGCTGGGGATGAAAATTAGGGGGAACCACACGTCGTTGTTTTTTGTTTCTTTTTAAATTATTTAAATTAAAAAAAAAAGCCGCATGCGGTTTCACCAGAATCACACTTGCTAGGGACTCGCGCGAGTCTGCCATGGCATCACCCGGCAAAGCATCGCACGTGTGACTGGAAACACAGCACAGATACAGCCCGACAGCTGGGGCTGCAGCCGCGAGCTATATCCGTGCTGCCGATTGTTTAGTTTTTACCACCATGCTGACCGGTAGACACTTGCACTGCTTTCCCAGGCCATCCTGCCACCTGTGATTGGTTGCAGTCACCTGATACGCTGCCACTCAGGGTGGGGGCGCGTCTAGCTGCAACCAATTACACGCGCCGGTGGGTGGGGAAAACAATGAATATTGAATTGAATTGTCGGCTCCGGAATGGAATAGCGTGACCCGGAAGGAGTGTACCGCCATGACAGCGCCTTGGTGAGTATACCGCGCTCACTTCCACCCCCCCTCTCCTCTCCACAAACGTTTTTAACTTCTGGATTCCGGTCCCCATTGACTTATATGGGCACCGGATTCCGAAGTGGATCGGACTCTTTTTAAAATCTGGCAGTGATCCGCCAGTCCCGGGTTTTTCTCTGTTCGATCAGCTCTAACTATAATCTATACTATCATCATGATCTTAGAAAATCTAAATATGATTTTATTTTTCTAGATCAGAACAATTTGTATTGATGATGTCTTGCATTTGCTTTAAAGGAAATCTGTCACCAGGTTTTTGTCAACTAATCTAAAAGCAGCATAACGTAGGGGCAGAGATCCTGATTCCAGCGGTATGTCACTGACTGGGCTGCTTTGTGTAGTTTTGAAAAAATCACTGTTTAATCAGCAGTAGATTGTCATTAGAGGACTACTTGCCGTGCTGCCAGGTAATCAAGCATATTCATGAGCTTATATATTCTGTATAACTGCTAGATCTGCAGCAGGGAAAACATTGATTTTCTAAAAATGACAACAAACAGCTCAGTAAGTGACACATCGCTGGAATCAGGATCTCAGCCCCTGCTCTCAGATCAGATAGAAAAAACCTGGTGACAGTCCCTTTAATTATGTATCTTCCAAAGACAAAAACTGTACTTAGTTGGCCCCCATAATGCTTATGAGGGTCTGCAAAATAGCTCTCTTGTGGATCGCCACTGTTGATATGATCAGCTAATGAAGAATATATTTATTTTGCATAATTTATATTAATATTTATGTGTCCCTCCTTTTTATAGTGGATTACATTTTTTAAGTCCTTTACATAACTTGGGCCCCATCTTCACAACTCAGATCACTCTCCCATTGTGAAGGTACTGACTATTTCTTCTCTTTTCTGCACATGGAGCTCATTCCAGAATTGTTAGATCCATAAAGCTGATTTATTGAGTATAATAGATATGTTACAGTATGCTCTTGGAGAAGCAATAACAACACACATACTGGACACAAAAGATCAAAATAATTCTAACGTGACCTTGAAAAAAAGCCTTTCAGTGCACACAAAAGCAGATATTTGCAAAGTCTTTGTTGCCGCTCCATATGCATGAAGACAGATCAAAGGCTGTAAACATCCTGGGCCTTTCTGCACGCGCTTACAATGCACAGGAACTTGCAGAGTAATTATATCAGCAGGAGCATATACTGTACAGTGTATGTGGTGTGTGTATATAAATATAGCCAACTAGACTTTGGTGATTGTATGTATATAGAGACTTGAAACATAAATACAACAAACATATATATATATATATATATATATATATATATATATCTACAGTCAGGGCCAGAAATATTTGGACAGTGACACAAGTTTTGTTATTTTAGCTGTTTACAAAAATATGTTCAGAAATACAATTATATATATAATATGGGCTGAAAGTGCACACTCCCAGCTGCAATATGAGAGTTTTCACATCCAAATCGGAGAAAGGGTTTAGGAATCATAGCTCTGTAATGCATAGCCTCCTCTTTTTCAAGGGACCAAAAGTAATTGGACAAGGGACTCTAAGGGCTGCAATTAACTCTGAAGGCGTCTCCCTCGTTAACCTGTAATCAATGAAGTAGTTAAAAGGTCTGGGGTTGATTACAGGTGTGTGGTTTTGCATTTGGAAGCTGTTGCTGTGACCAGACAACATGCGGTCTAAGGAACTCTCAATTGAGGTGAAGCAGAACATCCTGAGGCTGAAAAAAAAGAAAAAATCCATCAGAGAGATAGCAGACATGCTTGGAGTAGCAAAATCAACAGTCGGGTACATTCGGAGAAAAAGGGAATTGACTGGTGAGCTTGGGAACTCAAAAAGGCCTGGGCGTCCACGGATGACAACAGTGGTGGATGATCGCCGCATACTTTCTTTGGTGAAGAAGAACCCGTTCACAACATCAACTGAAGTCCAGAACACTCTCAGTGAAGTAGGTGTATCTGTCTCTAAGTCAACAGTAAAGAGAAGACTCCATGAAAGTAAATACAAAGGGTTCACATCTAGATGCAAACCATTCATCAATTCCAAAAATAGACAGGCCAGAGTTAAATTTGCTGAAAAACACCTCATGAAGCCAGCTCAGTTCTGGAAAAGTATTCTATGGACAGATGAGACAAAGATCAACCTGTACCAGAATGATGGGAAGAAAAAAGTTTGGAGAAGAAAGGGAACGGCACATGATCCAAGGCACACCACATCCTCTGTAAAACATGGTGGAGGCAACGTGATGGCATGGGCATGCATGGCTTTCAATGGCACTGGGTCACTTGTGTTTATTGATGACATAACAGCAGACAAGAGTAGCCGGATGAATTCTGAAGTGTACCGGGATATACTTTCAGCCCAGATTCAGCCAAATGCCGCAAAGTTGATCGGACGGCGCTTCATAGTACAGATGGACAATGACCCCAAGCATACAGCCAAAGCTACCCAGGAGTTCGTGAGTGCAAAAAAGTGGAACATTCTGCAATGGCCAAGTCAATCACCAGATCTTAACCCAATTGAGCATGCATTTCACTTGCTCAAATCCAGACTTAAGACGGAAAGACCCACAAACAAGCAAGACCTGAAGGCTGCAGCTGTAAAGGCCTGGCAAAGCATTAAGAAGGAGGAAACCCAGCGTTTGATGATGTCCATGGGTTCCAGACTTAAGGCAGTGACTGACTCCAAAGGATTCGCAACAAAATATTGAAAATAAAAATATTTTGTTTGGGTTTGGTTTATTTGTCCAATTACTTTTGACCTCCTAAAATGTGGAGTGTTTGTAAAGAAATGTGTACAATTCCTACAATTTCTATCAGATATTTTTGTTCAAGCCTTCAAATTAAACGTTACAATCTGCACTTGAATTCTGTTGTAGAGGTTTCATTTCAAATCCAATGTGGTGGCATGCAGAGCCCAACTCGCGAAAATTGTGTCACTGTCCAAATATTTCTGGACCTAACTGTATATATATATATATATATATATATATATATAATTGCCTTATTTTGTCTGTCTGTCTTGCTCAAAAAATAACGTCATTACAGTGACAACCGTCGCATTGGCCGCTGGGCCCGGCCTTGCCCCCCGCACATTTTGCCCGATCGGCCCCGTCCCCCGCACACTTTGCCCGCTCGGCCACGCCCGCCCGCACACATTGGTCACCTATACACCTTCCCCCCAGGAATACTCCACCTATTAGACACCTCCCCCCAGGACTACTCCACCTATTAGACTCCTCCCCCAGGACTACTCCTATTAGACTCCTCCCCTCCAGGACTACTGCTCCTATTAGACTCCTCGCCCCCCAGGACTACTCCTCCTATTATCCTCTTCTCCCCCCAGGACTACTCCTCCTATTATCCTCCTCTCTCCCCAGGACTACTCCTATTAGTCTCCTCTCCCCCCAGGACTACTTCTCCTATTAGAATCGTCTCCCCCAGGACTACTCCTCCTATTATACTCCTCTCTCCCCAGGACTACTCCTCCTATTATACTCCTCTCTCCCCAGGACTACTCCTCCTATTATCCTTCTCTCCCCCCAGGACTACTCCTCCTATTATCCTCCTCTCCCCCCAGGACTACTCCTCCTATTATACTCCTCTCCCCCCAGGAATACTCCTCCTATTATTCTCCTCTCCCCCCAGGACAACTCCTCCTATTATACTCCTCTCTCCCCAGGACTACTCCTCCTATTATACTCCTCTCCCCCCAGGACTACTCCTCCTATTATACTCCTCTCCCCCCAGGACTACTCCTATTATTCTCCTCTCCCCCCAGGACTACTCCTATTATACTCCTCTCTCCCCAGGACTACTCCTCCTATTATCCTTCTCTCCCCCCAGGACTACTCCTCCTATTATCCTCCTCTCCCCCCAGGACTACTCCTCCTATTATACTCCTCTCCCCCCAGGAATACTCCTCCTATTATTCTCCTCTCCCCCCAGGACAACTCCTCCTATTATACTCCTCTCCCCCCAGGACTACTCCTCCTATTATACTCCTCTCCCCCCAGGACTACTCCTCCTATTATACTCCTCTCCCCCCAGGACTACTCCTCCTATTATACTCCTCTCCCTCCAGTACTACTTCTCCTATTATACTCCTTTCCCCCCAGTACTACTCCGCCTATTATACTCCTCTCCCCCCAGGACTACTCCGCCTATTATACTCCTCTCCCCCCAGGACTACTACTCCTATTATACTCCTCTCCCTCCAGGACTCCTCCTATTATACTCCTCTCTCCCCAGGACTACTCCTCCTATTATCCTCCTCTCCCCCCAGGACTACTGCTCCTATTGTACTCCTCTCCCTCCAGGACTACTCCTCCTATTATACTCCTCTCCCTCCAGGACTACTACTCCTATTATACTCCTCTCTCCCCAGGACTACTCCTATTATACTCCTCTCCCCCCAGGACTACTCCTCCTATTATACTCCTTTCCCCCCAGGACTATTCCTCCTATTATACTCCTCTCCCCCCAGGACTACTCCTCCTATTATACTCCTATCCCCCCAGGACTACTCCTTCTATTATACTCCTCTCCCTCCAGGACTACTCCTCCTATTATACTCCTCTCCCCCCAGGACTACTCCTCCTATTATACTCCTCTCCCCCCAGGACTACTCCTCTTATTATACTCCTCTCCCCCCCAGGACTACTCCTCCTATTATACTCCTCTCCCCCCAGGACTACTCCTCCTATTATACTCCTCTCCCCCCCAGGACTACTCCTCCTATTATTCTCCTCTCCCCCCAGGACTACTCCTCCTATTATACTCCTCTCTCCCCATGACTACTCCTCCTATTATACTCCTCTCCCCCCAGGACTACTCCTCCTATTATACTCCTCTCTCCCCAGGACTACTCCTCCTATTATACTCCTCTCTCCCCAGGACTACTCCTCCTATTATACTCCTCTCCCCCCAGGACTACTCCTCCTATTATACTCCTCTCTCCCCAGGACTACTCCTCCTATTATCCTCCTCTCCCACCAGGACTACTCTTATTATACTCCTCTCCCTCCAGTACTACTCCTCCTATTATACTCCTTTCCCCCAGGACTACTCCTCCTATTATACTCCTCTCCCCCCAGGACTACTTCTCCTATTATACTCCTCTCCCTCCAGGACTCCTCCTATTATCCTCCTCTCCCCCAGGACTACTCCTATTATCCTCCTCTCCCTCCAGTACTACTCCTCCTATTATACTCCTTTCCCCCCAGTACTACTCCGCCTATTATACTCCTCTCCCCCCAGGACTACTCCGCCTATTATACTCCTCTCCCCCCAGGACTACTACTCCTATTATACTCCTCTCCCTCCAGGACTCCTCCTATTATCCTCCTCTCCCCCCAGGACTACTCCTATTATCCTCCTCTCCCCCCAGGACTACTCCTCCTATTATACTCCTCTCCCTCCAGGACTACTCCTCCTATTATACTCCTCTCCCTCCAGGACTACTCCTCCTATTATCCTCCTCTCCCCCCAGGACTACTACTCCTATTATACTCCTCTCTCCCCAGGACTACTCTTCCTATTATCCCCCTCTCCCCCCAGGACTACTACTCCTATTATACTCCTCTCTCCCCAGGACGACTCCTATTATACTCCTCTCCCCCCAGGACTACTCCTCCTATTATACTCCTTACCCCCCAGGACTATTCCTCCTATTATACTCCTCCCCCCCCAGGACTACTCCTCCTATTATACTCCTATCCCCCCAGGACTACTCCTCCTATTATACTCCTCTCCCTCCAGGACTACTCCTCCTATTATACTCCTTTCCCCCCAGGACTACTCCTCCTATTATACTCCTCTCCCCCCAGGACTACTCCTCCTATTATACTCCTCTCCCCCCAGGACTACTCCTCCTATTATACTCCTCTCCCCCCAGGACTACTCCTCCTATTATACTCCTCTCCCCCCAGGACTACTCCTCCTATTATACTCCTCTTCCCCCAGGACTACTCCTCCTATTATTCTCCTCTCCCCCCAGGACTACTCCTCCTATTATACTCCTCTCTCCCCATGACTACTCCTCCTATTATACTCCTCTCTCCCCAGGACTACTCCTCCTATTATACTCCTCTCCCCCCAGGACTACTCCTATTATACTCCTCTCCCTCCAGTACTACTCCTCCTATTATACTCCTTTCCCCCCAGGACTACTCCTCCTATTATACTCCTCTCCCCCCAGGACTACTCCTATTATACTCCTCTCCCTCCAGGACTCCTCCTATTATCCTCCTCTCCCCCCAGGACTACTCCTATTATCCTCCTCTCCCCCCAGGACTACTCCTCCTATTATACTCCTCTCCCTCCAGGACTACTCCTCCTATTATACTCCTCTCCCTCCAGGACTACTCCTCCTATTATACTCCTCTCTCCCCAGGACTACTCCTCCTATTATCCTCCTCTCCCCCCAGGACTACTACTCCTATTATACTCCTCTCTCCCCAGGACTACTCCTCCTATTATCCTCCTCTCCCCCCAGGACTACTACTCCTATTATACTCCTCTCTCCCCAGGACTACTCCTATTATACTCCTCTCCCCCCAGGACTACTCCTCCTATTATACTCCTTTCCCCCCAGGACTACTCCTCCTATTATACTCCTCTCCCCCCAGGACTACTCCTCCTATTATACTCCTCTCCCCCCAGGACTACTCCTCCTATTATACTCCTCTCCCGCCAGGACTACTCCTCCTATTATACTCCTCTCCCCCCAGGACTACTCCTCCTATTATACTCCTCTCCCTCCAGGACTACTCCTCCTATTATACTCCTCTCCCCCCAGGACTACTCCTCCTATTATACTCCTCTCCCCCCAGGACTACTCCTCCTATTATACTCCTCTCCCCCCAGGACTACTCCCCCTATTATACTCCTCTCCCCCCAGGACTACTCCTCCTATTATCCTCCTCTCCCTCCAGGACTCCTATTATCCTCCTCTCCCCCCAGGACTACTCCTCCTATTATACTCCTCTCCCTCCAGGACTACTCCTCCTATTATACTCCTCTCTCCCCAGGACTACGCCTCCAGCACACACTGCACAAAACATACCTCCCCCCAAAACACACACACCCACACAAACCGCGCAACACACACAGCACCACACACACACAACGCTGCAGACACACAGCGCTCCAGAAACAAAGCAACACACACAACACAACACACAAACAACACCGCTCTCACACACCCCCACACCCAGACAACACCCAGAACATGTACAGCGCCCTACACAAACACTTGGCAACTACACACAACAACCTCTATATATATATATATATATATATATATATATATATATATATAACAAAAATCATACATTAACTGCACAATAAATTCTAGAATACCCAATGCGTTAGAATCGGGCCACCTTCTAGTATATATATATATATATATATATATATATATGTTTGTTGTATTTCTGTTTCAAGTCTATATATACATACGTATATATAAATATGTGTGTGTGTGTGTGTGTGTGTGTGTGTTTATACAGCTCTGGCAAAAATGTATAGACCACTGCAAAATGTTCAGTTTTTCAGATTTTTCTCTTTATAGGTATATTTTTTTGAGTTTAATGTATATTGTTGTTTTATTCTATAAACTACTGACAACACGTCTCCGAATTTCCAAGTAATACATTTTGTATTTATTTTCTGAAAATGAGAAATGGTCTCAATAACAAAAAATTGCATTACTTTCAGACCTCAAATAATGCAAAGAAAATAAAAAAGTTCATAATCATTTAGAAACAACAATACTAATAATGTTTTAACTCAGGAAGAGTTCAGAAATCAATATTTTGTGGAATAACCATGATTTTTAATCACAGCTTTCATGCGTCTTGGCTGCTTTCCACCAGTCTTTCACACTTCTTTTGGGTGACCTTATGCCACTCCTGGTGCAAAAATGTAAGCAGTTCTTCTTTGTTTGATGGCTTGTGACTATTGTTCTTCCTCTTGATTACATTCCAGAGGTTTTCAATGGGGTTCAGGTCTGGAGATTGGATAGTGGTGGTCCTTCATCCACACATTGACCTAGCTGTGTTGCATGGCGCATTGTCCTACTTGAAAAAAACAGTCCTCAGAGCTGGGAAACATTGCCTGAGCAGAAGAAAGCAACTGTTTTTCCAGGATAACCTTATATGTGGCTTGATTCATACGTCCTTCACAAATTTTAATCTGCCCAATTCCTGACCAATTTCTAGAGTAAGGTAATCTTTTTTGATGAGTCTAATTTTCAGTTTTACCCAACACCTGGTCGTCTAATGGTTAGACTAAGGGCGGCTTTGCACGTTGCGACATCGCACGTGCGATGTCGGTCGGGTCAAATCGAAAGTGACGCACATCCGGCGTCTTTTTCGACATCGTACTGTGTAAATGCTAGATGATACGATGAACGAGCGCAAAAACGTTGTTATCGTATCATCGTTGCATTCACCGACATTTCCATAATGCCGGTGCCGCGACAGGTACGATGTTGTTCCTCGTTCCTGCGGCAGCACACATCGCTGTGTGTGAAGCCGCAGGAGCGAGGAACATCTCCTTACCTGCCGCCGGCGGCTATGCGGAAGGACGGAGGTGGGCGGGATGTTTACATCCTGCTCATCTCCGCCCCTCCGCCGCTATTGGCCGCCTGCCGTGTGACGTCGCTATGACGCCGCACGACCCGCCCCCTTAGGAAGGAGGCGGGTCGCCGGCCAGAGCGACGGTCGCAGGGCAGGTGAGTGCATGTGAAGCTGGCATAGCGATAATTTTCGCTACGCCAGCTATCACACGATTTCGTACCTGCGACGGGGGCGTGGACTATCGCGTGCGACATCGCAGCATCGGCTTGCGATGTCGCAACGTGCAACGCCCGCCTAAGACTTGGACAGGCGTACAAGCCACAATGTCTTCCACCCACTGTGAAATTTGGTGGAGGATAGGTGATGATGTGGGGATGCTTCAGCAAGGACATATGAATTAAGCTGCATACAAAGTTATCCTGACATGGAGAGTATCGATGGTGTCTCTGATGTCTGGGAACAACACAGGAAGACGCAGGCGTCGACCTGCTGTGTTCTGATTCATAGGCAGGCTAATAAAAGTTAATTTAGGTTGTCTGCTTGTTAGGCTCCTGTGATCACATGTGTCATGGAGAAGTCAATCACATCTGCTCCCCTCCTATTTATGCGGGATGAAATCTACCAATGCCAGCTATAGGTTATTGTTTGTTGGTCTGTGAGCTGTGGTGTCCCAGACTTTCTGGTGAAAGTGTTGCTTTTGCTTGGAGCGTTTGTGTAGTTTTTCCCTATTATTTTTTTTTTGCCTCCTTCCTGCTTTTGTTTTCCTCCTAGTTTCCTAATGTCTTATATCTCTGTGTGTACGTGCTGAGTAACAGAGATTTGGTTTTCCCTGTCTTTCTATTTCTGTGGTTTTCAACACACTCCTGTCCCGTGCCTCCCTGGGGAGGAGAAGAAGGAATAAGATCAGAACTGATCATGAGTAGGCCCAGGAAGGAGACTCAGGCCTCTCCACCTTTAGGAGTATCCCTGAGGTTAGCGATAGCGTGGGGCCCCCTAACTTGAGGGTCAGCTTAGGATCCCCAATTCCCGCTATCCTGTAGTTATCATGACAACAACATGTTATACTAATCTAGGTGATTATCTGTGGGTGAATAGTATGCACAAACTATCTTTTCTACAAAAGTATACTTGAGGGGACTAACATACTGTGTGCGGCCAGAGATAGCATGACAAATAGGGTAGCAAACTGATTTCAACATGTTTTTATAGGTTATAGTACTGGACAAGATATATATATATATATATATATATATATATATATATATATACATATACCATATTGTTCTAAGACGCACTTTTGTTCCCCCAAATTTTGGTGGAAAGTAGGGGGTGCGTCTTATAAGCCGAATATACAGGGGGGGGGGGTATATATATATATATATATATATATATATATATATACTGCAGGGTCCGCTCTTGAGCGGTGCGGGGGGCAGGTGACAGCTGCGCGCGGCAGCATTTGATCTCCTGCTCCCGCTCATATAATATGCACAGCCGCTGTCCATCAGCAGCGTGTTGCTGAAACTGCATCACGCTGAGGGGCTGGGGCAGCGGGGCATATTATATCTGCCTGCGCCCTCCTTTGATCGCACATGAATCCCCCCTGTGTTAGATATGGCCCCCATGCTGCTGCCCATAGTAAAATAAAAAAAGCTTAACTTACCTCCAGCGCTGATCTCCGGTCTCCTGCTGCTGCTGTCTGTGATAAGGCATGCATAGATGATATCACTCTGCCGTGCCGATCACATGACCGGCAGCAAGAACCAGGAAGTGCAGGAAGCCGGAGCTCAACTGCGAGGAGGGAGACACGAGGAGGGACAGCGCTGAGAAGGTAAGGAAAGAGTATTTTATTTTATTATGGGCAGCAGTATGGGGGCATATCTAACACAGGGGAGATGTGCCATCTATAATGGCCATGGGCAGCACACATGGGGGCCATATCTAACACAGGGGAAGTGTGCCATCTATAGGGGCCATGGGCAGCACACATGGGGGCCATATCAAACACAGGGGAGGTGTACCATCTATAGGGGCCATTGGCAGCACAGGGGGACGTGTCCCAGCACAAGGAGGCTATATTCAATATAAGGGGGCCATATCCAGAATAAGGGGGGCTAATTTTAGGATGGGGGGCTATGAGGGATATATACCCTATATGATTTGTTAGACGGACACTGGCATTATAAGATGGACCCCATTTAACATTAAAAAAAAAAATTCTCTTTTCCTTCACCAAATTTGGGGGTGCGTCTTATAATCAGGTGCGTCTTATAAAGCGAAAAATACGGTGTGTGTATATATATATATATATATATATATATATATATAAAAAAATATCTTACCCATCCCTACACTAGGAATTTTGGGGCAGAGGTGGCATTAGAATAGTATAAAATACAAGAATTGCTAGCACTTCCTAAATCTTATAGTCTAAACTGGTACACACTGAACATAGCATACATTATCAAAATAGCAGCTGCACTCAAGTAGAGGGAGGGAAAAAAACCAAAGAGATGTATATGGTGAACACTTGAATGTGAAAATGCACTACAGCAAAGAAAACAAAAAATATGTGAAAAAAAATTTTTGGGAAAATAATGAGTTATTTTGAAAATAAAATTGGCCAAGTTTAAATGAGCCCAGTTACCACGCCACAGTATAAGTCTCAACTGGGTCCTAATCTAAATTTCTGCCTCTTTTCATGTCATTCCTCACTTTTTTAGATTAGGACCCAGTTGAGAGGTATACCTTGGCATATAACTCATTTTTTTCCCAAAAATTGTTTTTACATTTTTCATGTTTTCTTTGCAGTAGTGAATTTTCACATTCCAGTGTTCACCATATACATCTCTTTGCTTTTTCTCCTTCCCTCTCCTTGAGTGCAGCTGCTATTTGGATAATGTATGGTATGCTCAGTTTGCACCAGTTCAGACTATAAGATATAGGAAATGTCGGCAATTCTTGTATTTTGTACTATGGAGTCATGTCCTTTGTCTGTGCTCTCCTACCAGTGACCTCAGGTGTTTTAATTTTCCTTTTGCAGGTTCTTCTCTAGCCCTTATAAAAAGGTCAGGAATGACACGAAAAGAGGCAGAAATTTAGATTAGGACCCAGTTGAGAGTTATACCTTGGCGTGGTAACTGGGCTCAATTAAACTTAACCAATTTTATTTGCAAAATAACTTATTTTTTCCCAAAACGCTTTTTCACATTTTTCATATTTTCTTTGCAGTAATGCATTTTCACATTCCAGTGTTCACCATATACATCTTTGTTTTTTTCCTCCCTCTACTTGAGTGCAGCTGCTATTTTGATAAAGCATTAGAATAGTATGACATTTTTCTGTACTTGGCGTAATAAAGTTGGACATCACTGTCCTATAGATAGAGAAAAGATACAGTAAAGAGGATTTTAAGAAATTTTCTAAACATCATAAATGGGTAAAATTGCAAAGTGCTTGTAAAAATCCTCTCCCTTCTCAGGAACAGCAAGATTTTTAATTCCATTATTTATTGTTCGTTGCCTATGGCACCTGCCACCGCAGCATTCTATTAGTGGTGGCCAGTCTCCTAGGGAGGGAGCGCTGTGATTTTATTTATTTCACTTGCTTATATAGCACCTATTAATGCCATAGCGTTTTACAGACATCATCATCAACTCATTGACGTTCACAATCCAAATTCCCTATGTCTTTGGAGTGTGGAAGAAAACTGGAGTACCTGGAGGAAACCCACACACACGGGGAGAACATATAAACTACTTAGAGATGTTGTCCTCAATTTGAATCCTAAACCTCAGCGCCGCAAAGAAAGAGTGCTAACCACTGAGCTACCTCTGATTTACAAGCTCTTTTCTATGGCGCTTACAATCATTACTCTAAAAGGAACCTGCCACCAGGTTTTTCCTTTATGAACTGGGGCCACCATCATTGAACTCTTATATACAGCATTCCAGAATACTGTATATAAGAGCTCAGATTGCTCTGTATAATGTAAAAAACCTCTATTATACTCACCTAGGGGGGTGGTTTGATGGGTGTCGCTGGTTTTGGTTTGGTGCCTCCTCCATCTTGTGCAATCGCCATCCTCCTGAACAGCCCCGTGTGCGTGACGCGTCCTACGTCAATCGCAGAGAGGCCTCCATTACGCTTCGCCGCATGCGCACTTTGTTCTGCCCAATTAAGGGGATTTACATATAAAGCACCACTCCAGCGCTGAAAAACAAACACTGGAGTGGTGCTTTAAATTGTGATAGATGTAATTTTAGCTGAACATTAGTGTATATTCATCATTATATTAATATGTACAACCTGTTCTTTCTGTTGTCTTTCTACACAGAAAAGAAAATACCAGTACAGTGTCATCAAATCTGATGTTTTCCAAAGGACCAAACAATATCAAGTCTAAAGGTGAGTTTTAGGATTCATAGTAACAGCTAGCTGTAGTACCCGGGCGTTGCCCGGGATAGCAACTGTCTCTCTGTCTGTCTCCCAGTCTGTGTCTGTCTGTCTCTGTCTCAAAAAAAAAGAAAAGTCCACAGCACCTTGGTTAAAAAACATAAATGCCTGTGCAACAGCACAATCAGCACCTTAGGAGTGCACGTCCATGATCAAGGGATCACTTGAAATAACATACCCAATAGTAAGGATGACAGCGTTCCTCCAGGTGAAAAAACATGCAATTCTTTATTCCATCAGTTGTGTAACAGCAACGTTTAAACCTTGTGGTCTTTGTCAAGCATAGTCTATGCTTGACAAAGACCACAAGGTCGAAACGTTGCTGTTACACAACTGATGGAATAAAGAATTGCATGTTTTTTCACCCGGAGGAACGCTGTGATCCTTACTATTTGTCTGTCTGTGTCTGTCTCTGTATGTCTGTCTCTGTATGTCTGTCTCTGTATGTCTGTCTCTGTGTGTCTGTCTCTGTGTGTCTATCTCTGTCTGTCTCTTTCTGTCTGTGTGTCTGTCTCTGTCTGTCTGTGTCTCTCTCTATCTATGACTGTCTGGCTGTGTCTTTCTCTGTCTGTCTCAGTATCAGTCTCTCTGATTGTCTCTCTCTAGCTCTGTGTCTGTCTGTCTCTTTCTCTCTATCTCTGTGTCTGTCTGTGTCTGTCTCTCTCTAGCTCTGTGTCTGTCTGTCAGTCTCATTCCCCGTCTGTCTCGTTCCCCGTCTGTCTCGTTCCCCGTCTGTCTCGTTCCCCGTCTGTCTCGTTCCCCGTCTTTTTCTTTGTCTCTGTCTCTTTCCCTATCTCTCCCTGTCTGTCTCTTTCCCTGTCTCTGTGTTTTTCCCTGTCTCTTTTCTTGTCTGTCTCTTTCCCTGTCTGTCTGCCTCTGTCTGTGCCTTTGACTGTCTGTCTCGCTCTGTCTCTTTCCCTGTCTGTCTGTCTCCCCACCGACATCTTATTACCTCACACATAAGCTTCTTATCCTAACAATTTATTTTGTTCCTGTAGCAACCACTCACCGGTCCTATTAATAACCTATAGCTCACAGCTCCATTCACTTTAATGGAGGCAGGTTTTATGTAGAGTAACTGTAAAGCGTGGTTACATTTTCAGGTCAAAACATAGTCTATCACGTTCCCTGAGTCACATGGGGTGTCTGCAAAATTTCGTGATTGTAAATGCGACGGTGCCGATTCCTTTAGCGGACATACACACACACGTACATACACACCCACATACATGCACTCAGCTTTATATATTAGATTATGAACTTTCTGCTGTTTCCAATTAAAATGCTTCAACACAATTAATATAACAAATGGTTTTTCCAAATTCAACACAAAATGCCAATTTACAGACTACTGCGATCCCTCTCACTGCCTTCTGAATGCTGTGATTGCATTGATCACAGCATTCAGGGGGTTAAACTGCCGGGAGCGACGCGGGCACCACTCTGGGCAGTGAGAGCTGGGTCCCAGCTGTAACATCAGCCGGAGACCCAGCGGCGATCACGGGGGTACAGCGCCTGAAGCCCCGCGATCGCCATGACTAAAGAAAAAAAGTAAAAAAAGAAGCAGGAAAAAATTGGACATGAAAAGAACGCGCAAACGCAATAAAAAATGTGCGTTTTTTTGCTGCAGCATTTTTCCTGTCAAAACATGCTTTTTATGTGAAGAAAAGATGCATATAAAAAAGCCTCATGGACACATAGCCTTATTGCTGCTGCTCCACTAATTCTGGAACAGGGTTTTTTTTTCTTTGTTTCCTTTGATTCTCTTCCATTCCAAAATTATCCTAATTTTTTCCTTTACAGTGCCTTGCGAAAGTATTAGGCCCCTTTGAATTTTTTAACCTTTTCCCATATTTCAGCTTTCAAACATAAAGATAAAACATTTAAATTTTATGGTGAAGAATCCACAACAAGTGGGAAACAATTGTGAAGGTGAATGAAATTTATTGCTTATTTTAAACTTTCATAAAAAATAATAAACTGAAAAGTGGGGCGTGCAATATTATTCGGCCCCTTTGTAGCGCCACCTTTTGCTGCAATTACAGCTGCAAGTCGCTTGGGGTATGTGTATCAGTTTTGCACATCGAGAGACTGAAATTCTTGCCCATTCTTCCTTTGCAAACAGCTGGAGCCGAGTGAGGTTGGATGGAGAGCGTTTGTGAACAGCAGTTTTCAGCTCTTTCCACAGATTCTCGATTTGGATTCAGGTCTGGTCTTTGACTTGGCCATTCTAACACCTGTATATGTTTATTTGTGAAACATTCCATTGTAGATTTTGCTTTAT